>NW_025215481.1:1422735-1427735 GCF_001659605.2 Manihot esculenta | reverse complement strand
GTTTACCAATGCTAACCTCATTTTGCAAAACATGTGCAAATAGCATCAACCCCAACGTTGCACCACGGGCTCATTGGTTGGGGAGCAATGGGCACGGCAGGAGGGAGCCACGGGCCAATTGGCTGCCACTGGGCGTGGGAGCAAGGCGCCACGGGCCCGTAGGCGCCTTCCTGAGCACAGTTCCCCGTGCAGCAGCAAGGCGCCACGGGCCCGTAGGCGCCTTCCTGAGCACCGTTCCCCGTGCAGCATGTCACGGACTAAACGATTCCAACCCCAAAAATCGCTTAAGCCGTGCGGCACTCAGCTCAGTCCGTCGAGCTAAGTCAGCCTAACCTCACAATCACGCAGCGGAAAGTAATTTGAAGGGTTGTGAAGAGCTCGGCCAGCTTCTTGTGGGATGAAGGAAGCTAAACTAGCTAAACTAGCTAGAAGGGAAGAGAATTGGGGAAAATGGCTTTTATATTACACTTGGGAAAATTTACAAGGCAAGAATACAAGAAAGCTCACAAATGTACCACAAAGTGTCTACAAGGTGTCCCAAAGGCTATTTTGGTGTTGGAGGCTCCCACTCTCAAGTTGTTGAGTTACATGTTGCCAATGGGGGTATTTATAGGCAAATGAGGGTGCTCAACCGACCTTAACTCGTGGTTGGTGTTTTTCCACGTGTCTGGCCCTGTTTGGGCGGTTTGGGAGCAATCTGGGACGTTCTGGAATTTTCTGGCAGATTCTGGCAATGAACCTCATTTTGGCGTGCTACGGGCCCGTGCGCCCCGCGCGTCCTCGGCCCGCCCGCGCCTCGCAGCTTCCAGCAGCGCCTGGAGAATCCTCGAAGCTTCTGGAACTCTCGCGCGTCTTCCAGCCCGCGTGAACCTCGTTTCCCCGCGCGGCCAACCAGCATCGTTCCGTGCGCGCGGCCCACCAGCGCGCCCCATCTGCGCGCTCGGCCCGCCAGCCTCGCGCGGCCTGCCAGCGTGCCCGCTGAACCTCATCTGCGCCTGGACATCTCCGGATGCCCCTGGAACCTTCTCGACTGTTCCAGCCCCATTGAACCTCCTTCCATCTGGCGACGCCCCCTGGCTTCCAGCACCTTCTCCCGTGCTGGGCTGGCCCAATTGCACCCCGTTGGGCCTGCCACTCGCCAGATTGCCTCCATTGCCTTTGCCAGCCCGTCTGGCCTGCTGGGCTCCACTCCTGGCCCAGTCCCGAAGTGAACCTCGCTTGCTAGCCCTCCTGGCCCGCAAGTCTGCCTGTTTTCCCCAACAGTGCCAGTCACCCCTGGCACCCACGGGCCCGTTCAACCTGCCTGCTGGCCAATCTGCCCCAGTTGGCATTTTTCCCCTGCAACCAGCAGCACAAGCCCGTTGAACCTCATTTGGGCTGCCACACAGGCCCAAATGCAGAATTGGCTCTAACAACCCGTAAAGCCAATTTTCCTTCCAATTTTGGGGGTCCTTGGTCCCATCACCTTTGGACCGTGACATTCTCCCCCACTCATCCTCGCGACGCCCTCGTCGCGTCTTCTTCGCTTGCCCAACACCACTTGAGCAAACTTCGGACCTCTTCGCATCTCCCTTGTGCGAAGTTGTGGAGGACCCCTCCGTATGTCCACCTACATACGAAGTGTTGCCTTCAGCCTTCTCCTCTAGTGCACTAGTAGCATTCCCCTTGTCCTTGTGGCTAGGTGACTTTGCCATCCCCTCGGCTTTGCACCTACTTTTGCTCCCCCTTGAGCGTCGTCGCCTACGCCTCCCTTGCTTCGGCGAAACCACTTCCCTCGGACTTTCAGCTACTTTGGACCCCTCGTCCATGGCACCATCCACCTTTTCCCTTGGTGGTAGCTCCCTCGGCAACTTTATACCCTTTTGGTCTCCACGTTCCCCTAGGTCCTTCCTCAAACACGAGGATGAAGATGACGACGATGAAGATGATGAGGTACCCGCTTCCTCATCTTGCTCCTCCAAACTTTCCACCCGTCCAAGTGTTCCACACACTTGTAAAGAACCCAAGTTTGCCACCAACGGAGTCTCCTTGTTGCTTTGCTCCCTAGCAACAAGCTCACTCCTCCTTGGGCATTCACCACTCCTATGAGGACCTTTGCAAAAATGACACCTTCGCAAAGATCTACTCTCCTTAGGGACTTCCTCCTTGCCTAGTAGAGGGATGGATGAAGTGGACTCACAATCCCTATCTCTCCTCAAACTTTCCACCTCATCTTTCATCCTTCTCAACTCCTCTACTAATTTCCCAAGTTCACCCCTTAACAACACATTCTCTTCCTTAAGTGTGGCAATCTCACTAAGGAGGGAGGATTTCGAAGACTCACCTTCTTTAACCACCTTGTCGATGGCTTCATTTAGCGCCCCTTGCATCTCCTCGCGAACCTCGTCTATACTTGACTCAAATTCCTCAAGGTGGGACTCTATCTCCTCGAAGCGTTGATCATCATCGACAAGTCGCAATTGCACCCTTGCGAGCTCGACCTCAAAGTCCCCTAGCTCCGCTCTCCCTTGGCTAGGTTTCTTTGGCTCCAACTTCCTCCTTAGGTCGCCATGCTCCTTCCCTTTTGGAGCACCCAAGCCAACCATCCCAACTTCCTTTGTCGGGCTTGACATTGTTGGCAAAATTTGCTTCCTTCGATGAAAACCTCCTTTCTTCCAAAAACGGGTGGGGGAAACCAAGTACTCCTCTTTACTTGGTCGCGGGTAAAATTCTGCTGCTTTTGGCCTCTCACAGAAAGAACCTCGCTGCACTACCCCCGTAGGCAGTTTTGAACCTCACTGGTTACTCCAGCACACAGATTTTCTTCCCCTGAAAATCTGCCACCAATGCCCAGAAATCACCCTCACAATTCTGGACAGGCTAACCTCGTTGGACTGTTCTTCTGCAGCCAAAAATCACCCTTGCCGAAACTGCTCAGCAACTTGCCCAGAAACTGGCAGAAATAACCTCACTTCCTGCCAAACCAGCGCCCCAATAATTCTGGCAGACTCTTGCCCAGAATCAGCTGGAAATAACCTCACAAAGGCAAGCTGACCCTCACTGAAGCAGCAATACCAACCTCTGGTATCTCGGCAGCAATTGCAGCAGTAATAAACCTCACAGTATGCTACCGCTGGCCAACCAGAACCGGGCAGAATTTGCCTCCAATGGCTCTGATACCACTTCCCAATGGTATCAGCAGAATGAACCTCGGCAGAAAAAGGCTCTGATACCACTTGTCACGGGCTTAATGATTCCAACCCCAAAAATCGCTTAAGCCGTGCGGCACTCAGCTCAGTCCGTCGAGCTAAGTCAGCCTAACCTCACAATCACGCAGCGGAAAGTAATTTGAAGGGTTGTGAAGAGCTCGGCCAGCTTCTTGTGGGATGAAGGAAGCTAAACTAGCTAAACTAGCTAGAAGGGAAGAGAATTGGGGAAAATGGCTTTTATATTACACTTGGGAAAATTTACAAGGCAAGAATACAAGAAAGCTCACAAATGTACCACAAAGTGTCTACAAGGTGTCCCAAAGGCTATTTTGGTGTTGGAGGCTCCCACTCTCAAGTTGTTGAGTTACATGTTGCCAATGGGGGTATTTATAGGCAAATGAGGGTGCTCAACCGACCTTAACTCGTGGTTGGTGTTTTTCCACGTGTCTGGCCCTGTTTGGGCGGTTTGGGAGCAATCTGGGACGTTCTGGAATTTTCTGGCAGATTCTGGCAATGAACCTCATTTTGGCGTGCTACGGGCCCGTGCGCCCCGCGCGTCCTCGGCCCGCCCGCGCCTCTCTGCCCGCGCCTCGCAGCTTCCAGCAGCGCCTGGAGAATCCTCGAAGCTTCTGGAACTCTCGCGCGTCTTCCAGCCCGCGTGAACCTCGTTTCCCCGCGCGGCCAACCAGCATCGTTCCGTGCGCGCGGCCCACCAGCGCGCCCCATCTGCGCGCTCGGCCCGCCAGCCTCGCGCGGCCTGCCAGCGTGCCCGCTGAACCTCATCTGCGCCTGGACATCTCCGGATGCCCCTGGAACCTTCTCGACTGTTCCAGCCCCATTGAACCTCCTTCCATCTGGCGACGCCCCCTGGCTTCCAGCACCTTCTCCCGTGCTGGGCTGGCCCAATTGCACCCCGTTGGGCCTGCCACTCGCCAGATTGCCTCCATTGCCTTTGCCAGCCCGTCTGGCCTGCTGGGCTCCACTCCTGGCCCAGTCCCGAAGTGAACCTCGCTTGCTAGCCCTCCTGGCCCGCAAGTCTGCCTGTTTTCCCCAACAGTGCCAGTCACCCCTGGCACCCACGGGCCCGTTCAACCTGCCTGCTGGCCAATCTGCCCCAGTTGGCATTTTTCCCCTGCAACCAGCAGCACAAGCCCGTTGAACCTCATTTGGGCTGCCACACAGGCCCAAATGCAGAATTGGCTCTAACAACCCGTAAAGCCAATTTTCCTTCCAATTTTGGGGGTCCTTGGTCCCATCACCTTTGGACCGTGACAAGCAGCAAGGCGCCACGGGCCCGTAGGCGCCTTCCTGAGCACAGTTCCCCGTGCAGCAGCAATGCGCCACGGGCCCGTTGGCGAGGAGCAGCGCACTGGTATTTGGGATGTTACTTACTCTGGTTCGATTAGATAAAATTAAAAAAAAAATCGAATCAAACCAATTATTGATAATAGTATATTATTATTTTCAATAATACGGGGAGATTAAACCATAATCAAATTCAAAATATTTCAATTAAATTTTAGAATATTAGAAATAAGGTGTGAAAAATTAAAAAATCCACTAAAAAACCCAACCAAACGAACCGAATCAGACCGGTTCGATCGAAATCAATTTTTGTCCGAATCGATTCGGACTGGTTCGATTTGATGTCAAATCGAGAGGTAGAGGCGGAGAGGGGGCTAACAAGCTTATTTGCAGGCTATACCGATGCCCACGTATGGCCTAGCGCATGCCCAGGCCCCGGCCCTGCTGGCCCCCCCAGGGGGGTGACTACCCACACCCCCCTAAAGAGCCTTAGGAACAAGTTGAGCT
>NW_025215481.1:1407735-1415235 GCF_001659605.2 Manihot esculenta | reverse complement strand
CATTCCGGCAACGCCCTCGTTGCTCTTGTCCCTTGCTTCCACGCTGCCCTTCAACCAGCGTCATCGCCCCGATGTTGGAAGAGAAATTTGCCTCCGAAATTCTCCTCTCAACCCAATCCTCCCTATGGATTGGCACATACAGTGGCTGCCCCTCCACCATAAAGCCCATGGTGTTAGCATGTAACATGAGGAAGGCTCCCTTCTCCTTGAGGAAGTCTATCCCCAAGTACATCAGCTTCTCCTCCAAAGGCACGATCACAATGTCGGTCTTACCTCGGAAGTCCCCAATGCCAAGATCAACACCTCGTGCAACTCCAGCAATTGAGACCTTGTGTTGATCAAAGCCTTTCACATAGCCCTTGTGCTTGCTATATGAAAGCCCAATCTCCTCAGCAAGACCCTTGTCCATGTAGACTTTCTCGGCCCCAGTGTCTACCATGGCCTTAATTTTCTTGCCCAATACCTTGGCTTCCACATAAACTCGTCCCTTGGGCAAGTCCTCCTTCTTGGACTGGATGGTAGGTAGGAGACCCATTGAAGCAACTCCACTTTGCTCCTTCTCCTCATCCTCCATCTCATTGATTAAAGCAGCCAATGCATTGCGCTTCGGGCAGTTGAAAGCTCTATGAGGCCCTTCGCAGATGAAACATTTGATAGGCGGTCTTGGAGAATCACCCATTTTCTCCTTGCCCTTGTCCACCCGCGGCTTCTCCCTCTTGGCCTCGTCACCTTTGGCATGCTCCCCATTAACATGCCTTGAGTCCTTGTGGTGCCTTGGGCTCTCCCTTTCACTATCGCCCTTGAAATTCTTCCTTTGGAACTCTATCAAGGACTCGGCAGCAGCTATTGCAGAGGCGAGATCTTGCACCCCTCGCCTTTGCAACTCCAATTTGGCCCAGCTCGTTAGGCCATCGAGGAAGCAGAAGAGCGCATCTTTCTCCCCCATATCCGGAATCTCCAACAACAATTCAGAAAACTCCTTGACATACTCACGAATATGCCCCTCCTTATGTTGAAGACGCCTCAGCTTGGCCCTTGCCTCACTTTCGGCATTTTCCGGATAAAACTGCCTCTTCAACTCCCTCACAAAATCAGCCCAAGTGGAGATGGTGCATGTCCCTCTCCTGACATCCTCGCACCTCCTCCTCCACCATACCATGGCTATATCACTCAAGTAGAGAGGTACATTACGAATCTTCCCATCATCGTCGAGGATCCCCACAGCCTCGAAATACCTCTCCACAGTCCACAAGAAATTATCTATCTCCCTAGCACTACGCTCACCACTATAAGGCTTAGGCTTGGGAGCATCATACCTGATGTTGGCAGCAACCCCGCTTGTGCTTGCACCCCTACCGCTCGCCACCGCGGTCTTGCACAAGCCTAGCTCCACATCGAGCTGGTCCACCTTCTCACGCAATCGACGTAGGGTTTCCTCCAGCTTGTCCCCCCTCTTGGACACCAAGTCCACTGCCACATTTAAGGCTCCTTGCATCTCGTCCCTTAGCTCATCCACGTCCCCCTTGGACTCGAGCTCAGAAATGCGAAGGTCCATGTCCTCACACTTCTCCCTATGCTCGGACATAGCGGCTTCCACCCTTGCCAGCCTTTCCTCCAATGCGGCAAGTATATCACGGGACTTCTCCCTACGCCCCCTCCCTTCCCTTGAGGGTTGCGAACTGGTGGTGGTCTCCATACCACTGCTGCCAGACATTCTTGACACTTGTACAACGAATAGCGCTTTCCCCCGCTTGCACGAACTCGCTAGCACGACCCTTCGGCAAGAACGCTATCCAAATAGCTTGCTTATCTTCACCAAAGACCCCTCACTTCGGTGGAGATGATTCCCACTTCACCCAACCAAGAGTGTCTTCCCAACGCGGCTATGACACAAACTTCACTTCCCCAAGAGAAGCTTGCAGCAGGAATAGGCTGAATCAGGCTCAACTAGCTCTGATACCAACTGTCACGGGCACAATGCTTCACCCCAATTAAAGCACCCGTGCGGCACTAGTAAACTCACCCCAAGCTTGAGAATACTAGTCAGCCTTACCCAAATATGCCAACTTAGGCAATAGAGATGTGCGTAGCGGAAGCTTAGAAAGAACAAGCCAAAGAGTTGGCAAACAATAGCCAAAACACTCTATTAAATATGTTGTGGGATTACAACCTCAAGCTATGTACAAGTGCTCTCAAACTCTCACACAAGATTGCCTCACTTGTGTACAAGAGATAGCTCTCAAGGATGGCTCTCAAAGCTCTTGGTATGGTGCTGGACAAATGCCCCAGCACCCCTATTTATAGGCTGTCCACCTCCTCAATTTGTGGTGGAAAAGCCCTCCCAAATGTGTGGCCAGAATTTGCCTTCCAGAAGTTTCAGGGACTAAATGGTAATTTCACACCCCTGGGAAGCTTCTGGATTCTGCTGGCCAACCAGCTCGTGGACCCCCTGCTGCTGGTGAGAAATCTGCTGCCCCTGCAGATTTCTGGAAGCTTCTGGGCTGTTCCAGCCTGTTCTGGGCGCCACTGGCCCGTTCTGGTGCCTTCTGGAATTTTCGTAGGCCAACCAGACTCCCCTGGAATTTTCGTTGGCCAACCAGACCCTCCTGGCACCTTCTCGCGCGCCCCCGATGCTTCTGGAACCTTCCCGCGCCTTCCAGCACGTCCCCGAGCCTTCCCGTCGCTGGCAGATTCGAACCTCACTCTGCCTTGCTCCGCAGGCCAACCATCGCTGTGGGCCAACTAGCTCCGTAGGCCAACCAGCGACAGCCCGATCCTTGCGCGCGCCCGCCTGCGCTCCCAGCACGCGCCTGCCTTGCGCGCCTGCCCTGCGCGCCCCGCAGCTGTGCCCGCGCGTCCTGCGTGTCGCGCCCCCGTTGCGCGCCCCGCAGCGCCCCGCGCCAGTAGGCGTCCCACGGGCCCGTTGCCACAGCGCCCCGCACCCCCTGTGCGTCCTGCAGCTCCTGCACGCCCCGCAGCTCCTGCACACCCCGCAGGCCCAGTTGGCTCCCGTAGGCCTACCACGCCTTGCCAACTGCCTGTGTGCCAGCCCGCTGCCCCCGACGCCCACTGCTGGCAGAATTGCCCCGTTGGCAGAATTGGCCAATCCAGCAGCCCGTCTGCTGTTCTTCCCCATCGATTGGCCCGCCCCATTAATTCTTGGGCAATTTGGCTCCTTGGGTCGTTTAGCCACTCCCATAGGCCTACGACCACACAATTTTGGGGAGTTCGTGGGTGTGTCACCTTCGGTACGTGACACTTGGATGTGGTAGCCGTTTCTCAGGCTCCCTCTCCGGAATCGAACCCTAATTCTCCGTCACCCGTCACCACCATGGTAGGCCTCTATCCTACCATCGAAAGTTGATAGGGCAGAAATTTGAATGATGCGTCGCCGGCACGATGGCCGTGCGATCCGTCGAGTTATCATGAATCATCAGAGCAACGGGCAGAGCCCGCGTCGACCTTTTATCTAATAAATGCATCCCTTCCAGAAGTCGGGGTTTGTTGCACGTATTAGCTCTAGAATTACTACGGTTATCCGAGTAGCAGATACCATCAAACAAACTATAACTGATTTAATGAGCCATTCGCAGTTTCACAGTCTGAATTAGTTCATACTTACACATGCATGGCTTAATCTTTGAGACAAGCATATGACTACTGGCAGGATCAACCAGGTAGCATTCCTTCGCGACGTCGTCGCCCGCACGGAGGCCCCAGCATGCCGGGGGTTCGAGACGGGCGCGCCGGTCGTTCTGTTACCGATGGGATAATTGGGCTTATGGAAGGAGAAGACTCCATCCTCCCGCATCACATTCCGCATCCGAGAGCACAGCGACAGTCCATGGGCCACGGCAGCCAATAAAGGCATGCTTGGAACACGGATGCAGCTACGGGGTCCGCTTCGCGCTCCGAAGGGGGCGCAGAGCGAAAAAATGGACATCAAAACTTTCGAATTCCGCTTCTGTGGGTATGCAACACAGGAACCCATTCGTTGCACCGAGGCGCGATCCGCTCTCGGGCCGCGACTGAAAGGGATCGAGAGCCAACAGTTCGATGCTCCAGCAAAGAGCCTGCCAGCAGAAACGATCTCGTAACCGCTCATGCGCCACCACGTACACTGAGCAGCAACCCCACGCGACGAACTGCCCCCCGACGAGCGAAAGCACGACGGGATGCCGAAACGCCAAATGGAGCAATTGCCCGCACCGCTGTGCGCGAGGATGAATCGGAGAGGGAGGGACAATGCAAATAATGAAATGCAAAACAGTTATGAATGGAACGTTCGATTCTGACGACAAAGCAATCACTTCAGCCAAACGGAATCACCCTACGTACCACCACCTTGCCTCGGCTGCTCGCACGACGGATTCAGCACGGCACGAGGTGCCATGCCTTCCCCAAGCACTCGCGTTGCCTCAACAAAACAGTGGAAACCGAGATCATCCCCTCAACCTTAGCAACGCAAACAGCATGGAGGGAACGAGTGGGGCACCGTGAGAGTCCAATCACCGCAACCAAAGAAACTCGCCGTACAATACTTCAACATATGCCTCGACAGCTCATGCGTCGGTTCGGAGAAACAGGTGGCATGAAACGCCACGCCCTCACCTAAGCAATCGCACGTGTTGACAAAGTAGAAGCACCAGGCTCATCCCCAAAGCCTAAGCAAAAGCAACCACCACAGTGGGACACATCGGCACGAGCAACAGTGCGCCACCGCAACCAAAGGAAATTGCCATTCTGCCGCAGCATGTGCCTCAACGCCACTCGCACATAGGATTGAGCACGGCATTATATCACCACGCCCTCCCCCAAGCACTCGCAACGCCTTGACAAAAGCATTAGCACCAAGCTCATCCCCCCAGCCTAGGTATTGCAAAACCACAACAGCCCCGACGTCCATCCACGACCCCGAGGAACGTAAGACCCCACCAAGCAGCAGGCCTACACCACCAAGGACACAAACTAAGACAGGTTGCATCGCACGTCCGCCTGTGTTCAGAGTGCGGTATCCACACCTTGAACCGGCTTCCATTTGACACCCCCCGGCAAAGCCTTCGACCCCAATAGCTTCAGCCCTGTCGCCAGACCCAAACGCCTCAAAAGTCTATGCCACCAGGAACTCACACCATGCCCATTGCATCGCATTTCCGCCAGCACGTTGACCCAAGCACGGCACTAGAATGCCACACCGAAGCCTTGCACAAGCATCCAATTGATACTCCAAGCATGGGGATCGGCCCCAATAGCACTGAGTTCGTCGTCGGAGTTGAGGTACTGACCGCCGAGTTGGATGGAAATATTAGCACAACAAAATCCCAAAGCCCAGTGCATCACCTGGAAACTCGCACATCGGCACGAGCACAACATACAAATGCCATGCCCACACCTTGCACCAGCGTCCATTTAACACGCCCAAGCATTGGGATAAACCACCGGATCATTTCCTTGAACTGTCACCAATGGCCCTGGAATGGGCCCCACCGGGCCCGGGACGGGCCCCACCGGGTCCACCACGCCCGAGAATTTTTTTCGATGTTGAATCGAGAGGTAGAGGTGGAGAGGGGGCTAACAAGCTTATTCGCATGCTATACCGATGCCCACATATGGCCTAGCGCATGCCCAGGCCCCGGCCTTGCTGGCCCCCCCAGGGGGGTGACTACCCACACCCCCCTAAAGAGCCTTAGGAACAAGTTGAGCTGTGCCAGGAGGAAACATCACAATGTCTGAGGTGACACACCCCCCCTAAAAAATTCAATTTTAGGTATTTTGACCTGATTTTTTGCAGATACCTTTATAAAAATGTAATCTAATTTTACAAAAATTTTGAAAATTTTTTATCAAGTCTAGGTATTTTTTTTTATTTTTTAAGTGTTAAAAATTCAGAAAATCATAAAAAATAGAAAACCCGTCAGAAAATCACCAAATTTTTTGTGGAACCTTAGAAAAATATTATAAATTTATTTGAGTTGTTATTTGGTGATTTTCTTAAACTTTGCACGGAGACATGACAATGCATGGGGTGACATGACAATACATGAGGTGACATGACAATGTTTAAAGTGACACACCCCCTAAAAAATTCAATTTTAGGTATTTTGACCTGATATTTTGCAGATATATTTAGAAGAATATAATCTAATTTTACAAAAATTTTGAAAATTTTTTATCCAGTCTAGGTATTTTTTTTATTTTTTAAGTGTTAAAAATTCAGAAAATCATAAAAAAAACATAACTCGTCAGAAAATCACCAAATTTTGTGTGGCACCTTAGAAAAATATAACAAATTTAATTGAGTTGTCATTTGGTGATTTTTTAAAACTTTTCAAAGAGAATTGGCTTGTGTCACAATTCTTGCCAATTTTGGGCATGCATGGTGGCTATAGGAAAAGTAAATGGAGGAGGTAGTGCTCTTGATCTCACAACATATTGTTTCGTGTTCTTTTTGCAATGTGAGATAAGATAGATAAAAACTCATAGAGGTTGCAATGATTGGTTCATAGTCTCAATGAGTAAGAGAGAATCACTCCATAGATTTTCATTGCCTATGCGATGATGGCAAGTGTGCGTCCAAGCATGTGAGCCAACCATTGCAAAATGTTGGTCAATATTTTTTCTCGTGTGTTGAAAGATATTGTCACTGTATAAGTATTCAAGCTTGAGCTTGTTCAGTACAGAAAACAATGGCACGCTTTGCTCGTTGAAGTGTACAATTAATTGACTGCGTGAACCTCTTTTGGCCTGGTGGTTTGACTGCGTGAACCTCTTTTGGCCTGGTGGTTGGCCAACGGGATATACTTGTTTACCAATGCTAACCTCATTTTGCAAAACATGTGCAAATAGCATCAACCCCAACGTTGCACCACGGGCTCATTGGTTGGGGAGCAATGGGCACGGCAGGAGGGAGCCACGGGCCAATTGGCTGCCACTGGGCGTGGGAGCAAGGCGCCACGGGCCCGTAGGCGCCTTCCTGAGCACAGTTCCCCGTGCAGCAGCAAGGCGCCACGGGCCCGTAGGCGCCTTCCTGAGCACCGTTCCCCGTGCAGCAGCAAGGCGCCACGGGCCCGTAGGCGCCTTCCTGAGCACAGTTCCCCGTGCAGCAGCAATGCGCCACGGGCCCGTTGGCGAGGAGCAGCGCACTGGTATTTGGGATGTTACTTACTCTGGTTCGATTAGATAAAATTAAAAAAAAAATCGAATCAAACCAATTATTGATAATAGTATATTATTATTTTCAATAATACGGGGAGATTAAACCATAATCAAATTCAAAATATTTCAATTAAATTTTAGAATATTAGAAATAAGGTGTGAAAAATTAAAAAATCCACTAAAAAACCCAACCAAACGAACCGAATCAGACCGGTTCGATCGAAATCAATTTTTGTCCGAATCGATTCGGACTGGTTCGATTTGATGTCAAATCGAGAGGTAGAGGCGGAGAGGGGGCTAACAAGCTTATTTGCAGGCTATACCGATGCCCACGTATGGCCTAGC
>NW_025215481.1:1390235-1400235 GCF_001659605.2 Manihot esculenta | reverse complement strand
AACCTGTAAAGCCAATTTTCCTTCCAATTTTGGGGGTCCTTGGTCCCATCACCTTTGGACCGTGACATTCTCCCCCACTCATCCTCGCGACGCCCTCGTCGCGTCTTCTTCGCTTGCCCAACACCACTTGAGCAAACTTCGGACCTCTTCGCATCTCCCTTGTGCGAAGTTGTGGAGGACCCCTCCGTATGTCCACCTACATACGAAGTGTTGCCTTCAGCCTTCTCCTCTAGTGCACTAGTAGCATTCCCCTTGTCCTTGTGGCTAGGTGACTTTGCCATCCCCTCGGCTTTGCACCTACTTTTGCTCCCCCTTGAGCGTCGTCGCCTACGCCTCCCTTGCTTCGGCGAAACCACTTCCCTCGGACTTTCAGCTACTTTGGACCCCTCGTCCATGGCACCATCCACCTTTTCCCTTGGTGGTAGCTCCCTCGGCAACTTTATACCCTTTTGGTCTCCACGTTCCCCTAGGTCCTTCCTCAAACACGAGGATGAAGATGACGACGATGAAGATGATGAGGTACCCGCTTCCTCATCTTGCTCCTCCAAACTTTCCACCCGTCCAAGTGTTCCACACACTTGTAAAGAACCCAAGTTTGCCACCAACGGAGTCTCCTTGTTGCTTTGCTCCCTAGCAACAAGCTCACTCCTCCTTGGGCATTCACCACTCCTATGAGGACCTTTGCAAAAATGACACCTTCGCAAAGATCTACTCTCCTTAGGGACTTCCTCCTTGCCTAGTAGAGGGATGGATGAAGTGGACTCACAATCCCTATCTCTCCTCAAACTTTCCACCTCATCTTTCATCCTTCTCAACTCCTCTACTAATTTCCCAAGTTCACCCCTTAACAACACATTCTCTTCCTTAAGTGTGGCAATCTCACTAAGGAGGGAGGATTTCGAAGACTCACCTTCTTTAACCACCTTGTCGATGGCTTCATTTAGCGCCCCTTGCATCTCCTCGCGAACCTCGTCTATACTTGACTCAAATTCCTCAAGGTGGGACTCTATCTCCTCGAAGCGTTGATCATCATCGACAAGTCGCAATTGCACCCTTGCGAGCTCGACCTCAAAGTCCCCTAGCTCCGCTCTCCCTTGGCTAGGTTTCTTTGGCTCCAACTTCCTCCTTAGGTCGCCATGCTCCTTCCCTTTTGGAGCACCCAAGCCAACCATCCCAACTTCCTTTGTCGGGCTTGACATTGTTGGCAAAATTTGCTTCCTTCGATGAAAACCTCCTTTCTTCCAAAACGGGTGGGGGAACCAAGTACTCCTCTTTACTTGGTCGCGGGTAAAATTCTGCTGCTTTTGGCCTCTCACAGAAAGAACCTCACTGCACTACCCCCGTAGGCAGTTTTGAACCTCACTGGTTACTCCAGCACACAGATTTTCTTCCCCTGAAAATCTGCCACCAATGCCCAGAAATCACCCTCACAATTCTGGACAGGCTAACCTCGCTGGACTGTTCTTCTGCAGCCAAAAATCACCCTTGCCGAAACTGCTCAGCAACTTGCCCAGAAACTGGCAGAAATAACCTCAGTTCCTGCCAAACCAGCACCCCAATAATTCTGGCAGACTCTCGCCCAGAATCAGCTGGAAATAACCTCACTAAGGCAAGCTGACCCTCACTGAAGCAGCAATACCACCCTCTGGTATCTCAGCAACTCCAATCACAGCAGAAATAAACCTCACAATATGCTGCCGCTGGCCAACCAGAACCGGGCAGAATTTGCCTCCAATGGCTCTGATACCACTTCCCAATGGTATCAGCAGAATGAACCTCAGCAGAAGTAGGCTCTGATACCACTTGTCACGGACTAAACGATTCCAACCCCAAAAATCGCTTAAGCCGTGCGGCACTCAGCTCAGTCCGTCGAGCTAAGTCAGCCTAACCTCACAATCACGCAGCGGAAAGTAATTTGAAGGGTTGTGAAGAGCTCGGCCAGCTTCTTGTGGGATGAAGGAAGCTAAACTAGCTAAACTAGCTAGAAGGGAAGAGAATTGGGGAAAATGGCTTTTATATTACACTTGGGAAAATTTACAAGGCAAGAATACAAGAAAGCTCACAAATGTACCACAAAGTGTCTACAAGGTGTCCCAAAGGCTATTTTGGTGTTGGAGGCTCCCACTCTCAAGTTGTTCAGTTACATGTTGCCAATGGGGGTATTTATAGGCAAATGAGGGTGCTCAACCGACCTTAACTCGTGGTTGGTGTTTTTCCACGTGTCTGCCCCTGTTTGGGCGGTTTGGGAGCAATCTGGGACGTTCTGGAATTTTCTGGCAGATTCTGGCAATGAACCTCATTTTGGCGTGCTACGGGCCCGTGCGCCCTGCGCGTCCTCGGCCCGCCCGCGCCTCTCTGCCCGCGCCTCGCAGCTTCCAGCAGCGCCTGGAGAATCCTCGAAGCTTCTGGAACTCTCGCGCGTCTTCCAGCCCGCGTGAACCTCGTTTCCCCGCGCGGCCAACCAGCATCGTTCCGTGCGCGCGGCCCACCAGCGCGCCCCATCTGCGCGCTCGGCCCGCCAGCCTCGCGCGGCCTGCCAGCGTGCCCGCTGAACCTCATCTGCGCCTGGACATCTCCGGATGCCCCTGGAACCTTCTCGACTGTTCCAGCCCCATTGAACCTCCTTCCATCTGGCGACGCCCCCTGGCTTCCAGCACCTTCTCCCGTGCTGGGCTGGCCCAATTGCACCCCGTTGGGCCTGCCACTCGCCAGATTGCCTCCATTGCCTTTGCCAGCCCGTCTGGCCTGCTGGGCTCCACTCCTGGCCCAGTCCCGAAGTGAACCTCGCTTGCTAGCCCTCCTGGCCCGCAAGTCTGCCTGTTTTCCCCAACAGTGCCAGTCACCCCTGGCACCCACGGGCCCGTTCAACCTGCCTGCTGGCCAATCTGCCCCAGTTGGCATTTTTCCCCTGCAACCAGCAGCACAAGCCCGTTGAACCTCATTTGGGCTGCCACCCAGGCCCAAATGCAGAATTGGCTCCAACAACCTGTAAAGCCAATTTTCCTTCCAATTTTGGGGGTCCTTGGTCCCATCACCTTTGGACCGTGACACTTGGATGTGGTAGCCGTTTCTCAGGCTCCCTCTCCGGAATCGAACCCTAATTCTCCGTCACCCGTCACCACCATGGTAGGCCTCTATCCTACCATCGAAAGTTGATAGGGCAGAAATTTGAATGATGCGTCGCCGGCACGATGGCCGTGCGATCCGTCGAGTTATCATGAATCATCAGAGCAACGGGCAGAGCCCGCGTCGACCTTTTATCTAATAAATGCATCCCTTCCAGAAGTCGGGGTTTGTTGCACGTATTAGCTCTAGAATTACTACGGTTATCCGAGTAGCAGATACCATCAAACAAACTATAACTGATTTAATGAGCCATTCGCAGTTTCACAGTCTGAATTAGTTCATACTTACACATGCATGGCTTAATCTTTGAGACAAGCATATGACTACTGGCAGGATCAACCAGGTAGCATTCCTTCGCGACGTCGTCGCCCGCACGGAGGCCCCAGCATGCCGGGGGTTCGAGACGGGCGCGCCGGTCGTTCTGTTACCGATGGGATAATTGGGCTTATGGAAGGAGAAGACTCCATCCTCCCGCATCACATTCCGCATCCGAGAGCACAGCGACAGTCCATGGGCCACGGCAGCCAATAAAGGCATGCTTGGAACACGGATGCAGCTACGGGGTCCGCTTCGCGCTCCGAAGGGGGCGCAGAGCGAAAAAATGGACATCAAAACTTTCGAATTCCGCTTCTGTGGGTATGCAACACAGGAACCCATTCGTTGCACCGAGGCGCGATCCGCTCTCGGGCCGCGACTGAAAGGGATCGAGAGCCAACAGTTCGATGCTCCAGCAAAGAGCCTGCCAGCAGAAACGATCTCGTAACCGCTCATGCGCCACCACGTACACTGAGCAGCAACCCCACGCGACGAACTGCCCCCCGACGAGCGAAAGCACGACGGGATGCCGAAACGCCAAATGGAGCAATTGCCCGCACCGCTGTGCGCGAGGATGAATCGGAGAGGGAGGGACAATGCAAATAATGAAATGCAAAACAGTTATGAATGGAACGTTCGATTCTGACGACAAAGCAATCACTTCAGCCAAACGGAATCACCCTACGTACCACCACCTTGCCTCGGCTGCTCGCACGACGGATTCAGCACGGCACGGGGTGCCATGCCTTCCCCAAGCACTCGCGTTGCCTCAACAAAACAGTGGAAACCGAGATCATCCCCTCAACCTTAGCAACGCAAACAGCATGGAGGGAACGAGTGGGGCACCGTGAGAGTCCAATCACCGCAACCAAAGAAACTCGCCGTACAATACTTCAACATATGCCTCGACAGCTCATGCGTCGGTTCGGAGAAACAGGTGGCATGAAACGCCACGCCCTCACCTAAGCAATCGCACGTGTTGACAAAGTAGAAGCACCAGGCTCATCCCCAAAGCCTAAGCAAAAGCAACCACCACAGTGGGACACATCGGCACGAGCAACAGTGCGCCACCGCAACCAAAGGAAATTGCCATTCTGCCGCAGCATGTGCCTCAACGCCACTCGCACATAGGATTGAGCACGGCATTATATCACCACGCCCTCCCCCAAGCACTCGCAACGCCTTGACAAAAGCATTATGTCACGGACTAAGTGTTTCAATACCCGAAACTCACTTAAACCGTGCGGCACTTAGCTCCCCTAGCTAAGTTCAGCCTTACTCCTTGCTCAAAACAAGAGCAATTGGGTGATTGTGGCAACGGAAGCTTAGTTGTGTGAGAAAGTGTTGGCTAAGCTCAAAGGAGAATGATGATGGAAGGAAGAAATTTGTATTGCTCAAAGAAAGCTTTACAAGGTTTTGTACACTCTTTGGTATCACACTTTGCTCACCTGCTCACTTCTATGTCCAAATGAATTGCCTAAGTGGCTATTTATAGGCATCCCACCTCCTTAATGTGTGGTGGAGATGCATTCTCCAATGTGTGGCTAAGATTCACTCTCTAGAACTTTCAGGGACTTTTTGGTAATTTCTCACCCTGCAGAGAATTCTGGACATGGTGGCTGAGTTGCCTGTGGGACCCACTTGGCTGGGTTGAATCTGCTGGCCAACCAGTTTCTGGAAGGTTCTGGGCTGTTTTGGCCAATTCTGGCCAATTCTGGGCGCTACTGGCCCGTTCTGGGCGCTACTGGCCCGTTCTGGTGCCTTCTGGAATTTTCGTAGGCCAACCAGACTCCCCTGGAATTTTCGTTGGCCAACCAGAACATCCTGGCAGCTTCCCGCGCGCCCCAGCTGCTTCTGGAAGCTGCGCGCGTCTTCCAGCCCGTTCCGCCAATTGGACCTCGCCTGGCATGGATCCGTAGGCCAACCAGTCTTCCGTAGGCCAACCGTATCCGTAGGCCAACCAGCTCCGTAGGCCAACCGTATCCGTAGGCCAACCGGTCTTCCGTAGGCCAACCGTATCCGTAGGCCAACCACGGTCGCTGGCCAACCACGCCCGCTGGCCAACCACGCTCCGTTGGCCAACCACGAATCTGCCAACTGCCCGTTGGCCAGTCAACTGCCTGCCCCGCAGCTGCTGCCACCAGTCGCCCCTTGGCACTCCATAGGGCTGTCCCACCATTCTTCCTTCACAAAACTCTTTGGATTTTAGGGAGGCATGGGAAGAGTCGTGACATTCTCCCCCAGCTATTCTCGCGACGCCCTCGTCGCGTCTCCACGAAGTCGCACCTTCGACCTCCACGGTCTACTCACCCCTGGTGCAAATGGAGAACGTCCCTCAGACTTTACCTCCTTTGGAGAATCACCATCACCTCTATGATTCCCCACACAAGTCCTTACAAACCATTTGACATCCATCACCATATGATGCCAAAAGAACTCACGTCCAAGCATTGCCATCATCTTCCTTACACTTGGACGGCCACAAATCTTGAAGTCATGACACCACCTCATGACCTCCTCCCGCAACTTGCCCCATCTAGGCACAAAGATGCTGCCACGCCTTGTTTTAATGAGCCCCTCATCGACCACGTACTTCCTTGTGACCCCTTCGCGAGCCATCCTCACCAATTGCTTGGCTTGCCCTTCACGCATCGTTGCATCCTTGATGCGCCTCAACAAGGAAGACTTTGGACCCATCGCATCGGCAGTCATCCTCACTCTCTTTATCTTATCATGCCCATCGCTCTTCCTTGGTGGCAATGACTCCTTGGGCAACTCCTTTGGACTTACTACTTGTAGACTAGAGAGTGTGCTAGTGGCACTCTTCCCTCTTGCCAAGTTTATAGCCTTCAAGGTACTCCCATCGGCTAAGCACATATTATTGGCATAGGGGAGAAGAACTGCCTTTACCTTATCCATAAAATCCATTCCTAGCACACAAGAGTGATCATCCAAATCAACAATGTAGAAGTCCAAGGTTCCAGTCCACTCACCTATCTTTACTTGGACATTCCTTGCAACTCCATATGTCGGGGTTGGAAAAGAGTTGACAACTTTCAACCAACCCTCATCACCTTGAAAAGGAACTCCAAGCTTCTTGGCCACATCGAGCTTCATAAAGTTGTATGAAGCCCCGGTGTCCACCAAAGCATGAATGGACTGCCCCTTTACCTCCACTGGAGCAAACAAGCGTCCCTTGCGCTCGCTTGCCACCTCCTTCGGCTTGACATCGATGGCAGCTAGTTGTAAGGCACCCATGCACATATTCTCCCCTTGCTGCTTACTTGCTTCCTTCTCCTCCACTAAGGAAGACAACACCTTGCGCTTTGGACATTCTCTTACCATATGCGGTCCATCGCACAAAAAGCACTTTGGTAGAGGCTTCTCCCTTTCACCTTCTGGCCTCCTCCATCCCTTGGTGAATCCTTCCTTGGATCTCCACGGTTTAACACCTCCCTCCTTGCTTTCATGGGTGTCGCCACCGCCCTTAGTCTTTACTTGCTCTACTCCCTTGCCTTTGTCCCCTTTCTGATATTCAGTCAAGGACTCGGCAATAGAAATGGCAGTGGCTAGATCTTGGGCTCCACGTCTTTCAATCTCAAGTCTTGCCCAATGTTGCAATCCATCCATAAAAGCAAAGAGTGCTTCACTATCAGGATAGCCAGGGATTTCGAGAATTACCTCGGTGAACTCCTTCACATAATCTCGAATTGTCCCACGTTGAGTAAGCCTCCTTAGCCTTGCTCGTGCTTCATGAGCAGCATTCACAGGGTAGAATTGCTTCTTTAATTCTCTCTTGAAATCATCCCACGTCTCTAAGGTGCAAGTGCCCTTCTCGATGTCAGCTTCCCTCCTTCGCCACCAAACCATGGCGGTGTCAGCCAGATACAATGGGGCATGATCAATCTTCCTAGCATCTTCGACAATTCCTAGGGCCTTGAAGTATTGCTCCAAGCTCCATAGGAAATTGTCAATCTCCTTGGCATTACGCGTCCCCCTGAACGCTTGTGGCTTTGGCACTTCCACTCGTGCCATAGGAGCTCCTCCCGAAGTGGATGGTGTGGCTGCCATCCCACCTTGGACCACCACGGAGCGCAACAATGCCAATTGCTCCTCGAGCTCCTTCATCCTCCCCATCATCTTATCCATTTCCGCCCGTAGGAAATGGTTCTCCTCCTTAATGGCAGCATTCTCCTCGGAATGGGCGTGCCTAAGTGACCCTATCTCACTTGCTAGTTTATCGACGGCAGAGTCGAGGGCACCTTGCATCTCCTCTCGGAACTCTTCCATCCCAGAACCGAGTTCCTCTATGCGGGTGTCCACTTCCTCGAACTTTTCCTCCTCCTCGATCAAGACTAGCTCCACCTTCGCAAGACGGGTCTCCAAATCTCCGAGCTCCTCCCTAGCTCGTGTAGGCTCCCTAGATTTGCCCCTTCCTTTCCTTTTACAGCCGCCTTGCTCCTCCACCATTGGAGCAACTCCCCCAGCAATCACCTCGCTTGGATCGGACATCTTTCCTCCAATCAAGCAAACCAACGCTCTGATACCACTTGTCACGGACTAAGTGTTTCAATACCCGAAACTCACTTAAACCGTGCGGCACTTAGCTCCCCTAGCTAAGTTCAGCCTTACTCCTTGCTCAAAACAAGAGCAATTGGGTGATTGTGGCAACGGAAGCTTAGTTGTGTGAGAAAGTGTTGGCTAAGCTCAAAGGAGAATGATGATGGAAGGAAGAAATTTGTATTGCTCAAAGAAAGCTTTACAAGGTTTTGTACACTCTTTGGTATCACACTTTGCTCACCTGCTCACTTCTATGTCCAAATGAATTGCCTAAGTGGCTATTTATAGGCATCCCACCTCCTTAATGTGTGGTGGAGATGCATTCTCCAATGTGTGGCTAAGATTCACTCTCTAGAACTTTCAGGGACTTTTTGGTAATTTCTCACCCTGCAGAGAATTCTGGACATGGTGGCTGAGTTGCCTGTGGGACCCACTTGGCTGGGTTGAATCTGCTGGCCAACCAGTTTCTGGAAGGTTCTGGGCTGTTTTGGCCAATTCTGGCCAATTCTGGGCGCTACTGGCCCGTTCTGGGCGCTACTGGCCCGTTCTGGTGCCTTCTGGAATTTTCGTAGGCCAACCAGACTCCCCTGGAATTTTCGTTGGCCAACCAGAACATCCTGGCAGCTTCCCGCGCGCCCCAGCTGCTTCTGGAAGCTGCGCGCGTCTTCCAGCCCGTTCCGCCAATTGGACCTCGCCTGGCATGGATCCGTAGGCCAACCAGTCTTCCGTAGGCCAACCGTATCCGTAGGCCAACCAGCTCCGTAGGCCAACCGTATCCGTAGGCCAACCGGTCTTCCGTAGGCCAACCGTATCCGTAGGCCAACCACGGTCGCTGGCCAACCACGCCCGCTGGCCAACCACGCTCCGTTGGCCAACCACGAATCTGCCAACTGCCCGTTGGCCAGTCAACTGCCTGCCCCGCAGCTGCTGCCACCAGTCGCCCCTTGGCACTCCATAGGGCTGTCCCACCATTCTTCCTTCACAAAACTCTTTGGATTTTAGGGAGGCATGGGAAGAGTCGTGACAATTAGCACCAAGCTCATCCCCCCAGCCTAGGTATTGCAAAACCACAACAGCCCCGACGTCCATCCACGACCCCGAGGAACGTAAGACCCCACCAAGCAGCAGGCCTACACCACCAAGGACACAAACTAAGACAGGTTGCATCGCACGTCCGCCTGTGTTCAGAGTGCGGTATCCACACCTTGAACCGGCTTCCATTTGACACCCCCCGGCAAAGCCTTCGACCCCAATAGCTTCAGCCCTGTCGCCAGACCCAAACGCCTCAAAAGTCTATGCCACCAGGAACTCACACCATGCCCATTGCATCGCATTTCCGCCAGCACGTTGACCCAAGCACGGCACTAGAATGCCACACCGAAGCCTTGCACAAGCATCCAATTGATACTCCAAGCATGGGGATCGGCCCCAATAGCACTGAGTTCGTCGTCGGAGTTGAGGTACTGACCGCCGAGTTGGATGGAAATATTAGCACAACAAAATCCCAAAGCCCAGTGCATCACCTGGAAACTCGCACATCGGCACGAGCACAACATACAAATGCCATGCCCACACCTTGCACCAGCGTCCATTTAACACGCCCAAGCATTGGGATAAACCACCGGATCATTTCCTTGAACTGTCACCAATGGCCCTGGAATGGGCCCCACCGGGCCCGGGACGGGCCCCACCGGGTCCACCACGCCCGAGAATTTTTTTCGATGTTGAATCGAGAGGTAGAGGTGGAGAGGGGGCTAACAAGCTTATTCGCATGCTATACCGATGCCCACATATGGCCTAGCGCATGCCCAGGCCCCGGCCTTGCTGGCCCCCCCAGGGGGGTGACTACCCACACCCCCCTAAAGAGCCTTAGGAACAAGTTGAGCTGTGCCAGGAGGAAACATCACAATGTCTGAGGTGACACACCCCCCCTAAAAAATTCAATTTTAGGTATTTTGACCTGATTTTTTGCAGATACCTTTATAAAAATGTAATCTAA
>NW_025215481.1:1367636-1379235 GCF_001659605.2 Manihot esculenta | reverse complement strand
TCATAGAATATTGAGATACAGAAATGCAAAAAGCTACTCAAGTTAGTTCCTAGGGAATAGCAAGTCAGAACAGATGAAAGGAAAACATAGAAAGGTTATACCTGAAGCTTTTAAGTAGCTTGTCCAGCTTCTCATTTTGGTTCTCAATCTCTTGAACCTGCAAGAGAATGAAATATTGATAAAAATATACAAAATCATTGTTGTCATATATTAATCAGAACCAAAAAGTTAAGGGCAGAGTATATAATGTACAACCAAGAGCATGACGAGTGAAAGATAATAAAAAAGCACCTTTTTAAAGAAACTCTCCAGACCCAAATCTCCAGAACTCATTCCCATCTCAACATCTCCAGCTCTAGAACTCTGCCCACGAGGGATCTCAAAGGACTCCTGCAAAATAATCAACTCATTACACTTACAGGTAAATCCAGCTAAACCTAGCATAAGCCAGACTACGGCGTCATCTGCTAAACATTATAACCACTTGATAATATCAACACAAAGATACTAAATGGTCAGCTTGATGGAAAGATTGACTCGGTAGCCAATAGTGAAGAAAACAGCGTCATCTATGATTGATAAGCTTCTCATGGATTGAAAACATGCATTAGCATTATGAATCCTCAAGCACCATTAACAAAAAAGCCATCGAGTGTGTCTTATTAGCAGCAAGACGATGATGGCAATAGCAAGTAATCTAATTACATTTCTGGATTTAAACAGTGAATCTAACACGAAGGAACAAGGAGGAAACCTGACGGCACAATGAAGAACTATAGGAAGTATGATTACCATATTTGTTTACACACCCTTTCAATAACGGCTAAGCAGTAAAGATTCAATATCTTTATACACTACAAAAGACCAGATTAATTAATTCAATCAAAATATTCAGTCTTTATTTTCGAAATGTTTAGACAGTAAACTTCTACAACTAAAAGATTTTGAATTTCCTTCAACTTTTCGGCTGTCTCACTAAACAAAAATAAGTTTCTGAACTTCTTTAACTAACCGACCTATAATCAGATGCTTAGTTTACTCTGAGGGTAATGGATCCAATTAAGAAAGCTATAACACTAACAAGAAAAAAAAAATTCAAAACATGACAAACCCAATAAAACAAACTACTAAAGAACAAAGAAAAGAAACAAAAATTCAAGAAAAGAAGGGCAAAATACCGATAGAAGGTCGTTCATTTTGGAAGAATCAGATCAAAGGAACCTCCTTTTTTATCTAAATTACGTAAAATTAAAAAGTGAAGAAGAGAGATGGCGTATAGAAAAGTAGCGACTGTTCAAGTAGCAAGTGTTCAAGTACGAAGGTTAGGAGGCCAACATAAAACCAGGGCTTAATTTGTAGAAAGATAAAAGGAGCTGTTAATTAGGGTTCTACTTTCCCACTTGCAGAGAGAATAATCGATCGGGTCGCTGCTCCGGTGATGAAATCATGGAGAGAGAGAGAAGACAGGAGAGGTGTGACTCAACAGACCGGGAAGCCAGGTAGGAGACAGCTTCCTTTCAGGTTCAAAATCATATGTGAAGCTGCTCACGGATTAAACATATCTGAACCGTTGATCATTTCTGGGTCCCAGTAACGGTTTAAATTTAATATTATGTTCGAAGTATAAAACATAATAAAAAATAAAAATTGTATTATAATTATTGTGTACTACCTGCCATACCTAATTTTTAATTTTTTTTTTGTAAATTATATTTTTGATAGTGAAGTATAAAATGAAATATATTTATTTAATAATATAATTATAAAATCAATAATACAATAAAATTATAAAATAACTTTTATAAATATTTTATTATTAAAAAAACTGTTATTTTGGTTATTAAATAAAAAATAACTAAATTTATAATTAATTACTGAATTTTTAAAAAAATCATTAATAAGTAATTAAATCAAACCAAATTAAAATTATATTTATCAAAATAATTGGATTTCATGAGTTTGGTTATTAGGATAAATAGAGAATCTAATCAATCTATTCATAGTTAAATAAATAAAAGTTAATAAGGAGTAATTTGAATATTTTCAGTAGTTTGAGGCCTTAGCGCTTTTGATTAACGGTCAGCAGGAAGCTTTTCTTTATTTCAACCGGCAGGCACTCGCATCCATCTGCATTTCATTTTACACCTACCCAAGAATCAGCAGGCGAAGCTGCAAACTCCACTGTTCATAACTTTCTTTCAACGGAAGAATCATTCTTCTATCATATACAAAAGACAAGGTACAGGTTCCTTCCCTCTACTTCTTTCTCTCTGAGCTTTTCTTTATACCTTAATAGAAAAGATATCTCCTCTATTTTTTCTTCAATTAATTTTCGTTATATATCTGCATATTTCATTTGTATTAGCTTTTGGGATTTCACTATTGTTCTCTTACTATCCATTAGTTTCTGTTTTGTGAAGAGTGTCTGAAAGAAAAATCATCAAGAATGGAATTGTTCTCCGTCTCAGGTAATTGAGTGGCAGAGATTAAAATAGCAAAATGGAGTGTCCTGTTTTATGGCAACCTCATTATTTGTGTCTGTAATGAATCGATCTATTAATCTTGCCTTTGCAACTGAATATTCAATTCAAGTTCTTGCATGTTGTTGTGGTTGTTATTGAGGTCTCACTTCCTAATTGGTCTGCATTTTTTTTTTCAGGGGATATTAGCTTAAACAATAAAGGGTTTACATTGAAAGTTAAATTATTTGCAAAATTTCACAGATGGAAGGCAAATCTGAAACTGCTGTTGAAATAGAGGAACATGTCAAACTCAAAGGCAAAGACAAAGAGCTAAGTGATGCGAATGGAGAGAAAACTAAAGTGGAACTTGAACTGAAGACCAAATCGGTAGAAAAGGAAAAGCCAAAGCAGAAAGGGGACGAGGAGGGAAAAAATAAGAAGCAGCAGCAGAGAAAAGAAGATGATGAAGGTGACCATGAGAAAGATAAAAACAAGAAAAGAAGAAGAAGAAGAAGAAGAAGAAGAAAGAGGACGAGGCAAAAGATGGTGGGGATAATTTAGATGAGGAGTCGGAGGTAGATAATGAAACCAGAGAAACTAATAAAAAGGAAGAGAAACAAGATAAGCAAGACGAGAAAAGAAGAGAAGAAAAAGAAGAAGGAAGAACATGTAGATGATGTGAAGGAGAAAGATAAGAAAGAGAAGGAGAAAGAGAACAAGGATAAAGAGACAAGGGAAGTCAAAGACAAAAGTTTGAGAAATAAGGAAGAGGGGATTAAGGAGCATCTGGGGGAGGGGAAGGAAAAGTATGAGGAGAAGAAGAATGACAGGAAAGAAAAGAAAGAGAAAGAAAAGAAGGTCAAAGAAGAAGGGAAAAAGCTAGGTGAAGCATCTGTGGAAGAAACAGAAAAAAAGAATGAAAAAGAAGAGACAAAGGGAAGGGAAAGAAAAAGAAAGAGAAGAAACACAATGATGAAACAAAGGATGTCGAAGAAAAGAAAGGTGAAGAGAAAGAAGAGAAGAAGAAGAAAAAGAAAAAGAATGTGGAAAGGAAAGAGAAGCATGAGGACGTAATACATGAAGGTGAAGAGAAGAAGGAAAAGGAAAAGAAAAAGGAAGTTAATGAGTCAAAGAGCGATGCCAAAGTTGTGTCAAGGGAGATTAAACCAGAATCAGAAGGAAAGGGGGAGAACGAGGAGGAAGAGAAAGATAAGGCAAAGGAAAGTAAAGAGAAGAAGAAAGATAAAGACAAGAAAGAGAATGGTGATAAGATAAGGAAAAATGGTGAGAAGGATAAAAGCAAGGGCCTCAACAATCTGAAAAAGAAGTTGGTGAAGATTGATAGAAAAATTGAAACCCTCTTTGAGAAAAAAGCCAACATTTTTAGACAGATAAATGAAGCTGAGAATGCAAGCTCTGTTGCTGCTGAGAAGGACAAAGACACCCAAATAGCTGATTCCAAATAGCCCCTGGTGCAAAATGATACACAGTTCCTTTCCCTTCACCTGTTGTAAGATGTAATACAAAGTATGTTCCAATAGAGGTAGTTTAATGCGATTAAAATCCAAAAAACTGAATAAATATGAACCAAACTGAATTACATATCTAATAAAATGATATAATTTTAGGTTTATAATAAATAATGAAGCCAAATTCAACTGAATTTCACAAAATGGACATCTAAGCTTTGATGGTTTGGTAGTGAGGCCAAATCCAAATGGGAAGAGGGGATCGTAGTATCGATCTCCGACATTCATAGGCAGCTGATCAACAGTCTTAAACCATGTACGAGAAAGCCTGCCAGTGAAACCATAATCACCAATTACAACATCAGCAACACCCTGTCCTTCAGTTCCAGGAAGCCAAGCGGCAACAAGAGCATCTATCAACGGCATATATGGTTGGATTACCAAAGGACGCCCGGAGACAACAATAACAACACATTTCACAGCTCCACAGACATTCTGGATGGTGCTTGGTCCAGGCTCAGCAATTGTCAGGTTCATGCTGTCACCATTAGTTTCTGCATATGGGGGTTTCTCCTACTACTACTACAGCATAGGAGAACTCTCCAGACTTGACAAATTGTGAATCAGGATTTTCCTTGTAGACAACTTCTGTGCTTGGATCAACAGTATTTTTTATCGCTGTCAGGATTGTAGTACCTGTTCATGATCATAACACTCAGGTAATGCTTGATGCTATATGTATTCTTTCTTCCAGGTTTCACATTTTGTTTTTAAGAAGGGTGTGTTAGAGGTAAAGTGCAGTTTCTTGTCTTAGGCGTAGCTGTTAAAAAATCTGAGGTCAATTTGTTGAGAAGACAAATGAGGGGATAAGTTGAGAAACTTACCACTTGTGAGATTGTTACCACTTAGTCCTTGCCACTCAATTGTCCATCCACCACACTGATAACCAAGATTGTCTGCATGACTGCCAGCGACAAGTATTTTTGAAGCTTTTTTGGGGAGGGGTAACGATGGCTTGTCACCTGATTCACCATTCTTTAGCAGCACAAGTGATTTCCTCACAGCTTCCCTAGCAAGTTCTCTATGTTCCTGTTTGCATTGTAGGGTTGGCTAAGTGAAGTGTCACTTCCTTTTCTCTAATTACCTATTTTGCATTGGACTGAAATGAACAATATATACCTGACTTCCAAGCTGGTTCACCAGACTATCATCTGCATATGGGTTCTCAAAGAGACCCATTACGAACTTAACTCGCAAAATTCTCTTTACTGCGTCATCAATTCGACTCATTGGAATTATGTTATTCTTCACCTGGTATGTTAGGCCATCTATAAATTCTGTGTAGTTGAATGGGACCATGATCTGCAGGATTATCAGAAGAAGTATTAGAAGATTGAATTTGCCACGATGTGATGAAAACCTGATAAAGCGAAAAGCCTTCAGTGTTCAGACTAATGACTTGCCATGTCAATTCCAGCAGTGATTCCTGCTTGAATGGAAAATGAGTAGTTAGCATGGGGCGGAGAGGTGATCCTGTCAATACCCTCCCAATCTGAGATGACAAAACCCTGCAGCAAACCACAAAATTTCGCATGCAACTCTTAGATTTTCTCGTCAGAACTGGTTAAGATGGAAAGGATCCATACATTTAAGAAAAATTTCATACCCTGAAGCGAAGTGTGTCCTTGAGAAAGCCGGTGACTAAGTCTCGGTTAGCATGCATTTTAACTCCATTCCAGCTAGAGTAGGAGACCATGACAGTAGACACACCTTTGATGATTGAGTTGTAGTAACCAGGCATGTGGATGCTAAGCAAACCATGTCTGCTTATAACCGTATTGTTCTCGTTTATCCCATCTGTTGTTCCTCCATCACCAACATAGTGCTTGGCGCAAGCTGCAACTTTTGTTCTGTGAAGGAGGTGCCAGAAAATTAACAGCTAAATTAGATTAAGCTAACTGTAAAATTTGTTAACCTGTGAAATAAATATTCCATGCAACTGAGATAATAAGATGACAAAAATGTGGCAGCCTCAGTATTAAAACCGGCCAAATCCTCAAGAAACTCAATGAATCAGACCACTATACTCCTAGTCACACATCAAAGGTAGATAGCAGAGTATGACTTTTCCGATTAGTGATACACATTGGACAAGCAACAAATGAAGGGATAAAGCTCCAAAATTATTAGGAAAAAAGGAAAGAAATTTGTGAAAGTCAAAACCAATCATTTTCAATTTTCTTCTTTAAGAAGAGTCAAATTTAGTCATCTTTCTTTTCTTTGTTTCCGTTTAGTGATATTACAAGCTGTTTTATCAAGTCTGCCCTTGGCTGAGAGGAAAAGTAATACTCAACCTTATGTTTTTTGGTTGCCCTTGCAAAAAGTAATTAAGATAAAGACTTGGCATCTGCTGTCTAAAAAATACTATGGAGCAATATTCTTACTTCTCAGCGACGAAGGGAACTCCCTTTGGAGACCCAGCTGGAATATCTCCTTGTAATCCGGCTACTATCTCGGTCATTGCTTGAACAATCTTAGAATCTTCACTGTAGCTTTCATAGCATCGACCCCATCTTGGATCTCTGCAAACCTGCAAAGTCACAAGGAGTGAAAAGGATCAGAGTTTTGTGACAAAAAAATGATTCTTGATGTGATGGAAATAACAGTTGGATTGCAGGGTTACCGCGATACAAGGTGCAAAAACATATGGAATGCCTGTAGCTCTAACTTCAAGTGCTGTTGCAGCCCCAATCCTCTTAACAAGTTCAGGGTCCCTAGTTTATTACAAAGAAATTTCATTATGAAATCAACTGTCTTTATTCTGATGTCTACACTCAACGGACAGAACTTGAGAGCAGAAAAATCTAAATCTTTATATTATCATGAGATCACAAAGTTGATCAAATCCATCAGAGTCTGGTGACACTTCAAATCAATATACTTAAACCTTTAACCAGAACAAGAAAAAAAAAAAAAAAGACAAACTAGAGGCTAGCACTAGAAACCAAAACGGAGAATGAATATACAACATACAGTTTGATCAGAAAATTGGTAGTGTCACATTTACTTGCCTGGTGGCTCCAAGCCCAATATTATGTGGAAAAATAGTTGCATTATAGACATTGTTGTGGCCATGAACAGCATCAATTCCGTAAATCATAGGAATCCCAAGTCGGGCTGATAAAGAACCATTCTGAAAATCATTCACCATTTTAATCCAAGTTTCTGCAGAAGCTTGTTTAGATGGAACACTCCCTCCTCCACTCAATACACTCCCTGGAGAACGAAAAAATTATTTAGTTTCATCTCTTCTTTCATTTTCTTTCTGATATAGTTTAATTTGTTTGATTTAAGAATGGATAATGCTTACCAATGAAGTACTTCTTCATCACTTCAGCAGACGCAACACTGCGTTCAATCTGTGTCATCTGGCCAATTTTTTCCTCCAGTGTCATCCTCTTCATTAAGTCCTTTATTCGAACATTAATGGGTTGTTTTGGATCTTTATATTTCATGTATTCTGCTTCTGCTATGGCTCCCCATAAGAGAACAAGCGACATCAAGAAGATGGGGATTCTACCCATCTTTGTATTACTAAAACAAGAACAGAAAATATAATTCACAACTTCTATCAAGCAATGAAAAGAGGAAAAAAAATTTTGTTACTCATATGATGCATCACATAGAAAAGAGCTAAAACAGAGTTGCATAGACAAGCAGAAGCAGCTAACTCCAGGCCAGAAGAAACAACATGATACATAGACATGCACTAATATTACATTTATTATAATCAAATCATGGTCTCATGTTTTTGTCCCTTAGGAAACAAAGCATTGAAGAACTTACAGAATTAACAGAATCGTGGAAAAAGAGGAAGAAGAAGAAGAAGAGAGAAACTTACAGCAAGAAACAACAAGATTCCAACAGGCAATAGCCAATGTTGGTATTGAAGGCTAAAATAATTGAGAGAATTTTTTAACTGTATTGCTCTGTATTGTTTTACATATTTAAAATAGTGTTTTTACAATGGTAAGTGATGTATACATAGTAGACACTGTAGCTCACGAATACAGCTGTAGAGATAATATTGTAAACCAACTCAATCTCTTTGACACGTATCCTTATCAGGCCCCTCAATTCGAGCAGTCGTGGGAGTGATCGAATTGTTTAAAGAATGCATGAGCATTTGATGACGAATTCTGGGAAGTGTTTAGTTAAAATATCCGCTAATTGATCCTTTGAACATGAACTGGACTTTAACTTCTTTGTTATGAACTTTATCACGAACAAAATGGAAATCCACTTCCAAGTGTTTCGTTCTTGCATGAAACATCGGATTGACCGAAAGATAAGTCGCACCTATATTATCACACCATAAGTTTGGAATGGTTGGGGAGTGATAATTGATGTCTCGTAATAGTGCTTGAATCCAAACCATTTCAGTTATTGCAAGACCAACAGCTCTATACTCCGCTTCAGTGGAGGATCGCGCAACTGTCTGTTGTTTCTTTGAATTCCAAGAAACAAGATTGTTGCCCATGAAAATAGCATATCCAGTGATGGATTTCCTATCTGTAGTGTCAGTAGCCCAATCAGCATCAGAATAAAATTTAGATTTGTGGATTTGGATTTTGTGATCAATAAACCATGAGTAGACGTTTCTTTGAGATACGCAAAATACGTTTCACAGAACTCCAATTATCTTCGGTTGGGGAATGTAAAAATTGTGAAACCTTATGAACTGAGTAACAAACTTTCTGGTCTGTTAGGCTCAAATATTGGAGTCCCCCAACTATGCTCCGATATAAGGTAGGATCAGAAAATGATTGATTAGCTAAAGAAGTGACAGTTCCTTTTGTTGCAGCAGGTGTAGAAATTCCCCGACACTCAGACATGTTAGCTTTTTGAAGCAAATCTGTAATGTATTTTTGTTGTGTTAACAACAACCCATCTGTGGTCTTGGTAGCCTCCATTCCCAGAAAAATACTCTAATGACCCCAAATCCTTAACAGAAACTCAGATTGGAGAGACAAAATGTGTATTCAAAGTGTGAGAACATGTGCCTGTCAAAATGATGTCAATCAACGTAAACTAATGCAAAAAGAGTAACATTATTTTTGACATAATGAAACAGCGAAGAATCGGCAGGGGAAACCCGAAACCCATGATTGATTAAAGCTTGATTCAGCCGTTTGTACCATTGCCGAGGAGCTTGGCGAAGCCCATAAAGTGAACGTCTAAGACGACAAACATAATCTGGTTTATTTTGATCACAAATCCTGGAGGCTGTTCCATGTAGACTTCACTATCCAAATCGCCATGAAGAAATGCATTCGATACATCAACTGTTTTATCAACCAATCATTAGAAACAGCTAGAGATAAAACAATCCGAATTGTAGTAGGTTTCACCACAGGAGAGAAAGTTTCAAAATAATCGATTCCGGGCCGTTGATGATATCCCTTGGCTCAAGCCGTGCTTTGTAGCGTTCAATGCTTCCATCTGATCTCTGCTTTATTCTGAAAACCCACTTGCATCCTACAACGTTTTGAGCTTGCTGCCGCGCGCAACCAATTCCAAGTACCCGTTTGAATAAGAGCATTAAGTTCTTGAATCATAGCTTCTCTCCACTTTGATTGTTTAATAGCTTGAGTGTAAGATGTAGGAACAAAATCAGGACACAACAGCGTGATGAGATTGTGGAGACCATGGTTGCTGCGGTTTAAGGTTTCCTGTTTGCTTCCGAGTGACCAATTGAGTGTCTTGATTGGTAATGGAGCTGGTTCATGAGACTGGTAATTCAAGACAGAAGCTGGTTGTGATAAAGGATTGGGAGAAGGAGTTAATGAAACGGTGCGTGTTGTTGTGGGAGATGGAAGCGAGTCGGTTCGGCGAAAACTAATCAACTCAGCTTGATTTGTGTTTAGAGGAACAACTGGCTTGACGCAATTGGAGTGGAGCCAACTTCGGTCTGATCTGCGTTTAATGAAACGCTGCGGATTGGAGTGTGGGGAGCTGAATTGGACAAAAGCTCAAAACCAGTAGCTGTATTACTCCTTTCTTGATCAAAATGCTGCTGTAAAGTGGAATAATTCAGATTAGGACAAAAAACAGTCCCGTCTATTGGAGATTTTCCAAGAATTCCAGCTTGGAGTGTAACATATTCGGTACTGGAGGCAGAGGAATGGAGGTTGGACTGTCTGCTGCTTTTGTGAGAGACAAATTATCATTTAACGTCTTGAACGGAAACACCTGCTCGAAAAATAAAACATGTCGTGAGATGAATATACGACCAGAAGAAACCTCAAGACAAGTATATCCTTTGTGAAGTTTGCTATACCCCAGGAAAACACAAGAAGATGATTTTGGTGCTAATTTATGAGGAGAGTAAGGTTTTAACCAGGGATAACACAATGACCCAAAAACCCGTAATTCATCATAGTTTGGAGATTCATGAAACAAACATGCAAAAGGTGTTTTCCCTTGCAACAAAGAAGATGGTAGTCTATTAATTGTATACACAGCAGTACTAAAAGCATAAGGCCAGTATTTGTAGGGAACAGAAGCATGGTTTAACAAAGATCTCCCAAGTTCGACTAAGTGTCTATGTTTCCTTTCCGCACAACCATTTTGTTCTGGGGTATGCGGGCAAGAAACTCTCTGTGTGATTCCATGTTGCTTTAAGTAAGTGGTTAAGGACCTATATTCTCCCCCCCAATCAGATTGGAAATTTTAATGGGTACCCCAAAGTATTTCTCCACATGTGTACGAAATTGTATAAAAACTGACAAAACCTCAGACTTTTGTTTCAAGAAATATAGCCAACTATACTTGCTAAAAATGGTCATAAAAAAGCACATAATAACGATACCCGTCATTTGAAGAAAAGGTGCAGGACCCCAGACATCCGAACAAACCAATTCAAGAGGTTGTGTAGCACAATAATTGGATTCTGACGAAAATGTTTTTTTATGTGATTTTCTGAATTTTTAACACTGAAAAATAAAAAAATACCTAGACTGGATAAAAAATTTATTTTTGTAAAATTCATAAACAAGCCGAATATTATCTGCAAAATATCAGGTCAAATACCTAAAATTGAAGGCTTTAGGGGTGTGTCACTTTAACATTGTCATGTCACCTCATGTATTGTCATGTCACCCCATGCATTGTCATGTCTCCGTGCAAAGTTTAAGAAAATCACCAAATAACAACTCAAATAAATTTATAATATTTTTCTAAGGTTCCACAAAAAATTTGGTGATTTTCTGACGGGTTTTCTATTTTTTATGATTTTCTGAATTTTTAACACTTAAAAAATAAAAAAAAATACCTAGACTTGATAAAAAATTTTCAAAATTTTTGTAAAATTAGATTACATTTTTATAAAGGTATCTGCAAAAAATCAGGTCAAAATACCTAAAATTGAATTTTTTAGGGGGGGTGTGTCACCTCAGACATTGTGATGTTTCCTCCTGGCACAGCTCAACTTGTTCCTAAGGCTCTTTAGGGGGGTGTGGGTAGTCACCCCCCTGGGGGGGCCAGCAAGGCCGGGGCCTGGGCATGCGCTAGGCCATATGTGGGCATCGGTATAGCATGCGAATAAGCTTGTTAGCCCCCTCTCCACCTCTACCTCTCGATTCAACATCGAAAAAAATTCTCGGGCGT
>NW_025215481.1:1337259-1346636 GCF_001659605.2 Manihot esculenta | reverse complement strand
TTGCCTCTCCTAGTCAAACCCATGTTGGTGGAGGGTAGCCTCAGTAATAAGGGAGTGTACTCAACTAGACAAAGGTAAAGGCCGACTCGGTACCTGGGTCAACACCTAGGGCTCGGAGAAGAAGAGTAAGATGACGACCAAGGGGAGAACAGCCTCGACTCAGCCTAGGGAGTCTGCTATAGAGTGAATCATAATATGTGGCAGGTTAAGGGCTCGACCCTCTAGCAGACAAGACACTACAAATGTCAGAGTAGGAGAGTGCAGTCCTATGACCCGATCTAGGGAGAATCTCATAGGTGACTATGTGGTGAACAACTTTGGGGAGAGTGTTGAGGTCACAGGCCTTAAGCCTAGAGGGCTCCTCACGATCTACGTCTCCTGAAATGACCCTAGTCTGGTGAAGGGAAGAGACCTCACCAGTATCCACTTATGAGTGGTGGATACAACAGCCCCAGAGTTGGGGATACCTAGGTGACGAGCAATGATGTCAGGAGTGAGGTAACCCTCTGACCATTTACAAACTGACTAGGTGAGGGGAGTGTGACGGGTAAAGGTGTGTAGGTTAGCATAGAACTCCCTAACAATTCTAGGATGGGTGTCTGCTGGAGTGATAAGAAGGTGGTCCCATCCCTGAACAATGAAGGGCTGTAGGAAACCCTGAGTGTGAAAAAGCTGAACACTATTATCATGGATTGTTCTCCCAGGATGAACAAACCTGAGAGAAAAGGCTCAAAAGCTGGATCCTGCTCTCTAACTACAGGGAACTCAAAGGGTGGTGAGGCAGGACGGTCTGGGAGGAAGACCTAGGAGCTCTACTGGATTGACCTCTAAAATATGGGTGCCTACGGGCTGTGGATTTTCTACCCATTCTAAAACACAGCAGCTAAAGAGGCAATGAAAGAAACACCAGAAAATAAAATACCAACCCATAAGCAATTCATTATCACATAACTCAATCCATAAACCAGTAACAGCCAACCAATAAGCATCACAGTCTTATATTTAAAACTTGATATATAAATTCCCAGCTAATCAAGATAACACAGCTATCACAAAAACCCAGCTAAGCAGTTACTGCACCAGCCCATATTCAGAGCCAAGGTCATGTTCAAAACCAAGAAAAATTCTGATGCTCCATTGTTTGCAAAACATAAACAAGTATCTAAGACAAACCAACCAACTCAATCCAGCTATCAAAATGCATTATAAAGAGAGCAAAAGAAATATTATATGTATATATATGTATATACCGCTAACAGAGAGCAGTACACAAAAAAAATAGGCAGAGTATATGTATATAACCAGCTAATGTTGCTCAGCTAACAAAACAAGAGAAAGAATAGGCAGTTTTTACAAATACCCAGCTATCAACACATAACCAGCTAACCAGTTATTGCATCATGCACACAAAATTCAAAAAACAGAGCAAAAAAAAAAATCAGCGGATTTTGCATATGCCCATATCAACAAAAGCTCATCATCAAATACCCAGCTATCAACAATGCAACAAATACAACAACCTAGAATAAGAAACTAAAACACAAATAAATCATTAAAAATAAGGAAAACCCATAAAAAATAGAGAGAGAAACAGAAACTTACCCAAATGAAAATCTCGAAATGGGTTATTTTGGAGAAAAGAAGGTGTTTTTGTGAGTTTAGGAGAAGAATGAGAGAAAGGAGATTTTTGGCAAAATGGCTTGGATCAGGCGATTTTCGAAGAGAAGATGAAGAGAGCTTCGGGAGAGAGAGAGAGAGCTTCGACGAGAGGGAAGAGCGCGCGAGGAAGATGATGAGCTGTCGCGGGGGTTTTTAAGGGACGCGCAGTTTCGGCGGCCGAACTAATCTTCGGCGGCCGAAAATGGCAAGTTTAGGGGGCCGAACTTAATCTTCGGCCGAAACTTCAGAATGTTCGGCGGCCGAATAAAATGTTAGGCGGCCGAAAAGAGAAAAGAAAAAGACAAAATAAATTCCCGCTTTTCATATTGCCCTTGAAATTGAAGGTTAGGGGGCCGAAAGTGCCTCCGAACCTGGAATTTTTGGGCTTCCCTCTCCCTTTTTTTTTTTTTTTTTTTTAAAAAAAATAATTAAACACAATAACAAACAATGACAAACTTTCAAAAGATAGAGAAAATAAAAAAAAAAATAAAAATACACTCAACAAGCACACATCTAGCATTCCCAATTCCCTTTTAATGAAGTTAAATCTTTCTTCATTTAAAGGTTTAGTGAAAATATCAGCTAGTTGGTTGTTTGTATCCACAAACTCAAGAACAACATCACCATTTAACACATGATCACGAATGAAATGATGTCTAATGTCAATATGCTTAGTTCTAGAATGTTGAATGGGGTTCTTGGTTAGATTGATTGCACTTGTATTATCACATTTAATAGGAATGTGATCAAGAGATACTTCAAAATCTCTTAATTGTTGTTTAATCCAAAGGATTTGACTACAACAAAGACCCGCCGCCACATATTCGGCTTCGGCGGTTGATAGTGCAACCGAATTTTGTTTCTTGCTACACCAAGAAACAAGAGATTGTCCTAGAAGTTGACAAGTACCGGAGGTACTTTTCCTATCAAGAATGCTTCCGGCAAAGTCGGCATCCGAGTAGGAACATAAGCTAAAGGATGAACTTCTAGGATACCATAACCCCAAATGCAATGTGCCATGTAAATATCTAAGAATGCGTTTAACGGCATGCAAATGAGACTCTTTAGGACATGATTGAAAACGTGCACATAAACATACGGAAAACATGATATCCGGTCTAGATGCGGTGAGATATAAAAGGCTTCCGATCATACCTCTATAGAGCTTTTCATCAATAGGCTTACCCTTTTCATCCTTGTCAAGCTTGGTGTTTGTGCTCATTGGAGTTCTACTTGGCTTGCAATTCTCCATTCCAAACCTTTTGATTAGCTCCTTTGTGTATTTGGCTTGGTTGATGAAGATGCCATCCTTAGCTTGTTTGATTTGAAGCCCAAGGAAGAATTTGAGTTCTCCCATCATGCTCATCTCAAACTCGCTTTTCATAACTTTTGAAAACTCTTCACACAAGCACACATTAGTAGCACCAAATATAATATCATCAACATATATTTGTACCACAAGGATGTCATTTTCATGATTTTTGACAAAAAGAGTTGTATCCACTTTGCCTTTTGAAAAACCATTTTGCAAAAGAAAATTACTTAGTCTTTCATACCAAGCTCTAGGAGCTTGTTTTAAACCATATAAAGCTTTAGACAATTTAAAAACATGATTTGGAAAGGCATGATTTTCAAACCCCGGAGGTTGCTCAACATAAACCTCCTCCTCAATAAAACCATTTAAAAAGGCACTTTTCACATCCATTTGAAAGAGATTAAAATTCATGTATGATGCATATGCAAGCAAGATTCTAATGGCTTCTAATCTAGCTACGGGGCAAAAGTTTCATCATAGTCTATGCCCTCCTCTTGGTTATAGCCTTTAGCTACCAACCTAGCTTTGTTCCTTATGATATTGCCATCTTCATCAAGCTTATTTCTAAACACCATTTGGTGCCTATGGTGGGGTGATGTTTTGGTCTAGACACTAAGGTCCAAACCTTGTTCCTTTCAAATTGGTTGAGTTCTTCTTGCATAGCAAGAACCCAACTCTCATCACCAATAGCCTCATCTATAGATTTAGGCTCTATATGAGATATGAATGCAATATTATTACATACATGTCTAAGAGAGGATCTAGTAGTTACCCCTTGTGATGTATCACCAATTATTTGATCCTTGGGGTGATCCTTCTTGTAGGCCCAATCCTTTGGCAAGTCATGTTGGACTCCTTGACTTTGTGTAATTTGCATTTGTTGCTCTTGAAGTCCAACTTCATCTTCCTTTGCATCTATTGAATCCTCCTTGGGTTGACATTGATCTCCATGAGATTGAGGATCTTCAATGGTCAACTCATCAAGATTACCTACAAGATCATCATCACAAGATACCTCCTTTCTAGAAGCAAAGGGATTAGATTCATCAAAAACAACATGCATTGACTCTTCAACTATCAAGGTTCTTTTATTGAATACTCTATATGATTTACTAGAAATAGAGTATCCTAGGAAGATACCTTCATCGGTTTTGGAGTCAAATTTGCCTAGATTATCCTTATTGTTTAATATGAAGCATTTGCAACCAAAAACTCTAAGATAACTAACTCTAGGTTTCCTTCCATTCCAAAGCTCATAAGGAGTTTTATTTAGGAGAGGTCTAATTAAAACTCTATTTGAAACATAACAAGCCGTATTTATGGCTTCCGCCCAAAAATAGGTAGGTAAATTATACTCTCTTAACATAGTCCTCCCCATATCTAAAAGAGTTCTATTTTTTCTTTCAACAACACCATTTTGTTGGGGAGTCCTAGGAGATGAAAAATTATGAGTGATCCCTAACTTATTGCAAAAAGTTTCAAATTTTTCATTTTCAAATTCTCTACCATGATCACTCCTTATAGAAGAAATTTGAAAACCCTTTTCATTTTGAACTTTCTTTGTAAAACTTTTAAAAGCATCAAAACAATCATCTTTATGAGCAAGGAACACAACCCAAGTATACCTAGAGTAGTCATCAACTATAACAAAACCATAATGCATGCCACCAAGACTAGCTACTCTAGTTGGACCAAATAAATCCATATGCAAGAGTTGCAAAGGTCTAGAAGAGATTACCTTGTTAATAGCTTTAAAGGAACTCTTAACTTGCTTACCCATTTGACATGCATCACATACTTTGTCCTTTTCATATTTGATCTTTGGAAGACCATCAACTAGCTCATCTTTGCTCAAATTTTTGAGGAGATCCATGCTAGCATGAGAAAGCCTTCTATGCCAAATCCAAGAGTTATCACTAATAGACACAAAGCACTTCATATCTTGGTTAGTCATAGCTTGTAAGTCAATAAGATAGATATTCTCAACTCTTTCACCAACAAACAATATTTTGTTATCCGACATTCTAGACACAAAACATGATTTTGGCTCAAAGATAACTCTACAACCTTTATCACATAATTGACTCACGCTTAACAAATTATGCTTCAAACCATCAACTAATAGAACTTTATCAAGAATAGGAGAGTTTCCCTTACCGACTTTACCTATACCAACAATTTTACCTTTTCCATTGTCTCCAAAGGTTACTTGTCCACTTCCGTCTTTCTTTTCAAGAGAGATGAAGTGATTTGAGTTTCCGGTCATGTGCCTTGAACATCCACTATCTAGATACCATTTGCTTTCAATTTTGGAGGATTTCAAGCACACCTAAAAGAAAGAATTCAAACACTTTTAGGTACCCAAATGTACTTGGGTCCTTGGGGGTTAGTCATTCCACTATCCAATTTCCATATGCTACCATATCCAAGATGCAATTTTCTAATATAGCACTTATAGTTGGTGTGACCAAACTTGCCACAATAGTGACAATGACCATTGAACCTTCTTACTCTAGGTCCATAGGTGAGTGAGTGTGTTTGAGTTCTCATGTGGCCATTTCTCATTTGCTTATTAAAAGCATGTGAGCAAGAGATATGATTAGAGTGGTGATTTTGTGAACTAGAAGTGTGTGTTCTATAATGATCATTTCTCTTATATGCAAATTGCCTAGGTGTGTGTCTTATATGAGAGTTGTAACTAGTGGATTGGTGTACATGTGCATTCCTTGTAGGTGCATTCCTCATAGACATATTGCTACTAGAAACTTTAGGCACATTTCCATTTGAGCTAGAAACCTTAGGTTCATGTGAGTTGGTAGCTTTAACAAAAACGGTTTTAGAAAAATTTGCTTGAGTTGATTTATCATAGCCAAGGCCATACTTGATGCTAGGAGACCTTTGAGAGTCTAAAATCTCATCAAGTTTGTCCTTGCCTTTTAAAAATTTTGAAAGAGAATTTTTCAACTCAAGGATTTCATTTTTCAAATTTTTATTTTCTAGTGAGAGCTCATCTAAGGATTTTTGTAAAGAGTCATTTGAGGGTAAAGGTTCCTTGGGTGAGTTCTCACTTTCCTTTTTAAAGCTAGCTAACTCACATTTCAAAATTTTATTTTTCCTATGACTCTTTTCAAGCTCATCATTCATCAATTTTAAAGCACCTACAAGTTCATCATATGAAAACTCAACATCATCATCATTTAAAGTAAAGTCATCAAGAGTAGTTACCTCATCGGAGCTTTCCTCTAGAGCCATGAAGCACATGTTGGCAATTTCATCACCAACCTCCTCTTCTTCGGAATCACTTGACTCATCCCATGTTGCTTTGAAGGCCTTCTTCTTGAACTTTTTGATAGGCTTCTTCAACTTGGGACAATCCACTTTGTAGTGACCCGGCTTATTACATTCATAGCAAATGACTACTTCCTTTTTGCTTGATTCACCCTTTTCCTTTCTAAAATTCTTCCTTGGGATGAACCTTTTATTTTGGAGAAGCAACTTCCTTATTCTCCTAGTTACCAAAGCCAATTCTTCCTCACTTATCTCTTCTTCTTCCTCACTAGTATCTTCGGAGGCTACCCTTAGAGCAATGTTCTTTTTCATCTTGCTAGGTTCCTCCACTTGCTCTCTCTTTAGAGTCATCTCATAGTCAATGAGATTTCCCAAGAGTTCATCCAATTGCACTTTGGTCAAGTCTTTGGCATCCTTTAAGGAAGTTACCTTTGGTAGCCATTCTTTAGGTAGACATCTTAGGATTTTCTTCACCAACTCTTCATTTGTGAATGTCTTCCCAAGAGATTTCATTCCTCCAATGATTTCAATGAACCTATCATACATTTGGCTAATAGTTTCATCGGATTTCATCTTGAACAACTCATATTGATAGATGAGGGATTCCATCTTGTTTTCCTTGACTTGATTGGTACCTTCATGAGTGACAACCAAAGCATCCCAAATTTCCTTGGCGGTGGACTTCATGCATACTTTGTTGTACTCACTCCTACTAAGAGCACAAAACAAGATGTGAATGGCTTTGTCATTGAGGGCTACCCTTCTCTTCTCTAGCTCACTCCATTCACTCTTAGGTTTTTGCTCTTGGTTTCCATCAATGAATCTTGTGGGAAAGAAAGGCCCATTCTCTACAATGTCCCACAAATCAACTCCTTCTGATTTAAGGAAATAATACATTCTATTTTTCCAATATAGAAAGTCATTTCCATCAAAGAAAGGTGGTCTCACAACCGATTGACCTTCTTGAGAATTGAGGGCTGCCATTTGATCTTTACTCCAAGATAATTATATCTTCAAGAAAGGGAGACTTAGCTCTGATACCACTTGTTGTCCCTTGAGGCAACCCAAGAGGGGGGGTGAATTGGGTTTATAAAAAATTTAATGGCTAAGACAAGAAATTAGAAGAGAGTAGGGAAGAGAAAAATCAACACAATGATTTATAGAGGTTCAGCTATCCAAGCCTACGTCCTCTCCTCAAGGTCCACTTGAGAGTTCAACTCCACTATCAAATCTTCTTTGGGTGAAGATCAAAACCCTTACAATCTTAGAGCAAGCCTTTGCTCTTTACAAATCTCCTTTTTCACTCAAGAGCAATTCTTTGCTCAATGCCACACTCACAACAACAGAATCTCTCAATCAACCTTTACTCACTCAGAAAAGCCAACCAATTACAACTCAAAACAAGCTTTCAAGAAATCAATGCTTTGGCTCAAGGTTTTGAGAGAGAGAGAATGAAAAATGCTGTAATGTCAATAAATATTTGCTTAGATGGTTGTTGTAACCTCACAACAACAAAAACAAGTTGTATTTATAGTTCATTCATAAATATGGCCGTTGGGGGTGCATTAAATGCAAATAGAGCCGTTTATGTTCAGAAATAACGGTTACAACGTGTTCAGAAAAACTCAGGTTCGGCGGCCTAAGCTTAGAGTTCGGCGGCCGAACCATTTGGGGCGAAGAAACTATTCCTTTAAAACTGAACTTTCGGCGGCCTAAACTCAATGTTCGGCGGCCGAACATGGTGGACTTTCGTTTCTGTTCCTCACTTTCGGAAGCCAAACTTTAGGCTTCGGAGGCAGACCCAAAACACACTTTCGGCGGCCGAAGGTTAAATGTTCGGCGGCCGAAGGTGTGGGACTTTCGTTTCTGTCCCTCACTTTCGGAAGCCGAAGGTTACACTTTGGGGGCTGGTTGAAAAACCAACTTTCGGCGGCCGAAGGTTAAATGTTCGGCGGCCGAAAGTGTGGGACTTTCGTCACTGTCCCTCACTTTCGGAAGCCGAAGGTTATACTTAGGGGCCTGGTTGAAAACCCACTTTCGGCGGCCGAAAGTCAATGTTCGGCGGCCGAACATAGGGGACTTTCGTTTCTGTCCCTGACTTTCGGAAGCCGAAGGTTGTGTTTAAGGAACACAAAAATTCTTCTTTTAAATCTTTGAAAAATCATAACTTAGGCTATAAAAATCCATTTTTCAATCCGTTTGAATATTTGTAACCTATATTTTTAGATCTTTCATTTTGATGAAAAATATTTTCAAAATCACTTCTTTTGGAAAATTTCATTTTGGTCCCTGAAAGTCAAGTACTTCAAAAAAGTGGCCATATCTAAAAGAACTTTTAGAAATGAAAGAACCCTTGAGCCATCACAATTAATTACTTGAAATTCACAATGAATAAAATGACAAGCATGCTAAATGAAAATACTTTATGATCCCTTCCTTGTAGTATGCTTCCAAAATTGGCACTTTTCACTTTTGCGATTGAAGCAATATCATTTGTTTCAATAAGGGACCTGCAAGCTCAATACAAACACTCTTGGAAATAATTAGTAACACACCAATTGTTTATTAATCATCAAAACAAGGATTAGGACATTTAGGTCCAACAAAAATGTAATCTAATTTTACAAAAATTTTGAAAATTTTTTATCGAGTCTAGGTATTTTTTTTTATTTTTTAAGTGTTAAAAATTCAGAAAATCATAAAAAATAGAAAACCCGTCAGAAAATCACCAAATTTTTTGTGGAACCTTAGAAAAATATTATAAATTTATTTGAGTTGTTATTTGGTGATTTTCTTAAACTTTGCACGGAGACATGACAATGCATGGGGTGACATGACAATACATGAGGTGACATGACAATGTTTGAAGTGACACACCCCCTAAAAAATTCAATTTTAGGTATTTTGACCTGATATTTTGCAGATATATTTAGAAGAATATAATCTAATTTTACAAAAATTTTGAAAATTTTTTATCCAGTCTAGGTATTTTTTTTTATTTTTTAAGTGTTAAAAATTCAGAAAATCATAAAAAAAACATAACTCGTCAGAAAATCACCAAATTTTGTGTGGCACCTTAGAAAAATATAACAAATTTAATTGAGTTGTCATTTGG
>NW_025215481.1:1314759-1317259 GCF_001659605.2 Manihot esculenta | reverse complement strand
ATGCCACACCGAAGCCTTGCACAAGCATCCAATTGATACTCCAAGCATGGGGATCGGCCCCAATAGCACTGAGTTCGTCGTCGGAGTTGAGGTACTGACCGCCGAGTTGGATGGAAATATTAGCACAACAAAATCCCGAAGCCCAGTGCATCACCTGGAAACTCGCACATCGGCACGAGCACAACACACAAATGCCATGCCCGCACCTTGCACCAGCGTCCATTTAACACGCCCAAGCATTGGGATAAACCACCGGATCATTTCCTTGAACTGTCACCAATGGCCCTGGAATGGGCCCCACCGGGCCCGGGATGGGCCCCACCGGGTCCACCACGCCCGAGAATTTTTTTCGATGTTGAATCGAGAGGTAGAGGTGGAGAGGGGGCTAACAAGCTTATTCGCATGCTATACCGATGCCCACATATGGCCTAGCGCATGCCCAGGCCCCGGCCTTGCTGGCCCCCCCAGGGGGGTGACTACCCACACCCCCCTAAAGAGCCTTAGGAACAAGTTGGGCTGTGGCAGGAGGAAACATCACAATGTCTGAGGTGACACACCCCCCCTAAAAAATTCAATTTTAGGTATTTTGACCTGATTTTTTGCAGATACCTTTATAAAAATGTAATCTAATTTTACAAAAATTTTGAAAATTTTTTATCGAGTCTAGGTATTTTTTTTTATTTTTTAAGTGTTAAAAATTCAGAAAATCATAAAAAATAGAAAACCCGTCAGAAAATCACCAAATTTTTTGTGGAACCTTAGAAAAATATTATAAATTTATTTGAGTTGTTATTTGGTGATTTTCTTAAACTTTGCACGGAGACATGACAATGCATGGGGTGACATGACAATACATGAGGTGACATGACAATGTTTGAAGTGACACACCCCCTAAAAAATTCAATTTTAGGTATTTTGACCTGATATTTTGCAGATATATTTAGAAGAATATAATCTAATTTTACAAAAATTTTGAAAATTTTTTATCCAGTCTAGGTATTTTTTTTTATTTTTTAAGTGTTAAAAATTCAAAAAATCTTAAAAAAAAGATAACTCGTCAGAAAATCACCAAATTTTGTGTGGCACCTTAGAAAAATATAACAAATTTAATTGAGTTGTCATTTGGTGATTTTTTAAAACTTTTCAAAGAGAATTGGCTTGTGTCACAATTCTTGCCAATTTTGGGCATGCATGGTGGCTATAGGAAAAGTAAATGGAGGAGGTAGTGCTCTTGATCTCACAACATATTGTTTCGTGTTCTTTTTGCAGTGTGAGATAAAATAGATAAAAACTCATAGAGGTTGCAATAATTGGTTCATAGTCTCAATGAGTAAGAGAGAATCACTCCATAGATTTTCATTGCCTATGCGATGATGGCAAGTGTGCGTCCAAGCATGTGAGCCAACCATTGCAAAATGTTGGTCAATATTTTTTCTCGTGTGTTGAAAGATATTGTCATTGTATAAGTATTCAAGCTTGAGCTTGTTCAGTACAGAAAACAATGGCACGCTTTGCTCGTTGAAGTGTACAATTAATTGACTGCGTGAACCTCTTTTGGCCTGGTGGTTGGCCAACGGGATATACTTGTTTACCAATGCTAACCTCATTTTGCAAAACATGTGCAAATAGCATCAACCCCAACGTTGCACCACGGGCTCATTGGGGAGCAATGGGCACAGCAGGAGGGAGCCACGGGCCAATTGGCTGCTACTGGGCGTGGGAGCAATTCGCTACGGGCCCGGTGGCGCCTTCCTGAGCACAGTTCCCGTGCAGCAGCAAGGCGCCACGGGCCCGTAGGCGCCTTCCTGAGCACAGTTTCCCGTGCAGCAGCAAGGCGCCACGGGCCCGTAGGCGCCTTCCTGAGCACAGTTTCCCCGTGCAGCAGCAATGCGCCACGGGCCCGTTGGCGAGGAGCAGCGCACTGGTATTTGGGATGTTACTTACTCTGGTTCGATTAGATAAAATTAAAAAAAAAATCGAATCAAACCAATTATTGATAATAGTATATTATTATTTTCAATAATACAGGGAGATTAAACCATAATCAAATTCAAAATATTTCAATTAAATTTTAGAATATTAGAAATAAGGTGTGAAAAATTAAAAAATCCACTAAAAAACCCAACCAAACGAACCGAATCAGATCGGTTCGATCGAAATCAATTTTTATCCGAATCGATTCGAACCGGTTCGATTTGATGTCAAATCGAGAGGTAGAGGTGGAGAGGGGGCTAACAAGCTTATTTGCAGGCTATACCGATGCCCACGTATGGCCTAGCGCATGCCCAGGCCCCGGCCTTGCTGGCCCCCCCAGGGGGGTGACTACCCACACCCCCCTAAAGAGCCTTAGGAACAAGTTGGGCTGTGGCAGGAGGAAACATCACAATGTCTGAGGTGACACACCCCCCCTAAAAAATTCAATTTTAGGTATTTTGACCTGATTTTTTGCAGATACCTTTAGTAAAAATGTAATCTAATTTTACAAAAATTTTGAAAATTT
>NW_025215481.1:1305935-1308435 GCF_001659605.2 Manihot esculenta | reverse complement strand
AATACCTAAAATTGAATTTTTTAGGGGGGGTGTGTCACCTCAGACATTGTGATGTTTCCTCCTGCCACAGCCCAACTTGTTCCTAAGGCTCTTTAGGGGGGTGTGGGTAGTCACCCCCCTGGGGGGGCCAGCAAGGCCGGGGCCTGGGCATGCGCTAGGCCATACGTGGGCATCGGTATAGCCTGCAAATAAGCTTGTTAGCCCCCTCTCCACCTCTACCTCTCGATTTGACATCAAATCGAACCGGTTCGAATCGATTCGGATAAAAATTGATTTCGATCGAACCGATCTGATTCGGTTCGTTTGGTTGGGTTTTTTAGTGGATTTTTTAATTTTTCACACCTTATTTCTAATATTCTAAAATTTAATTGAAATATTTTGAATTTGATTATGGTTTAATCTCCCTGTATTATTGAAAATAATAATATACTGTTATCAATAATTGGTTTGATTCGATTTTTTTTTTAATTTTATCTAATCGAACCAGAGTAAGTAACATCCCAAATACCAGTGCGCTGCTCCTCGCCAACGGGCCCGTGGCGCATTGCTGCTGCACGGGGAACTGTGCTCAGGAAGGCGCCTACGGGCCCGTGGCGCCTTGCTGCTGCACGGGAAACTGTGCTCAGGAAGGCGCCTACGGGCCCGTGGCGCCTTGCTGCTGCACTGGGAACTGTGCTCAGGAAGGCGCCACCGGGCCCGTAGCGAATTGCTCCCACGCCCAGTAGCAGCCAATTGGCCCGTGGCTCCCTCCTGCTGTGCCCATTGCTCCCCAATGAGCCCGTGGTGCAACGTTGGGGTTGATGCTATTTGCACATGTTTTGCAAAATGAGGTTAGCATTGGTAAACAAGTATATCCCGTTGGCCAACCACCAGGCCAAAAGAGGTTCACGCGGTCAATTAATTGTACACTTCAACGAGCAAAGCGTGCCATTGTTTTCTGTACTGAACAAGCTCAAGCTTGAATACTTATACAATGACAATATCTTTCAACACACGAGAAAAAATATTGACCAACATTTTGCAATGGTTGGCTCACATGCTTGGACGCACACTTGCCATCATCGCATAGGCAATGAAAATCTATGGAGTGATTCTCTTTTACTCATTGAGACTATGAACCAATTATTGCAACCTCTATGAGTTTTTATCTATTTTATCTCACATTGCAAAAAGAACACGAAACAATATGTTGTGAGATCAAGAGCACTACCTCCTCCATTTACTTTTCCTATAGCCACCATGCATGCCCAAAATTGGCAAGAATTGTGACACAAGCCAATTCTCTTTGAAAAGTTTTAAAAAATCACCAAATGACAACTCAATTAAATTTGTTATATTTTTCTAAGGTGCCACACAAAATTTGGTGATTTTCTGACGAGTTATGTTTTTTTTATGATTTTCTGAATTTTTAACACTTAAAAAATAAAAAAAAATACCTAGACTGGATAAAAAATTCTCAAAATTTTTGTAAAATTAGATTATATTCTTCTAAATATATCTGCAAAATATCAGGTCAAAATACCTAAAATTGAATTTTTTAGGGGGTGTGTCACTTCAAACATTGTCATGTCACCTCATGTATTGTCATGTCACCCCATGCATTGTCATGTCTCCGTGCAAAGTTTAAGAAAATCACCAAATAACAACTCAAATAAATTTATAATATTTTTCTAAGGTTCCACAAAAAATTTGGTGATTTTCTGACGGGTTTTCTATTTTTTATGATTTTTTGAATTTTTAACACTTAAAAAATAAAAAAAAATACCTAGACTCGATAAAAAATTTTCAAAATTTTTGTAAAATTAGATTACATTTTTATAAAGGTATCTGCAAAAAATCAGGTCAAAATACCTAAAATTGAATTTTTTAGGGGGGGTGTGTCACCTCAGACATTGTGATGTTTCCTCCTGCCACAGCCCAACTTGTTCCTAAGGCTCTTTAGGGGGGTGTGGGTAGTCACCCCCCTGGGGGGGCCAGCAAGGCCGGGGCCTGGGCATGCGCTAGGCCATATGTGGGCATCGGTATAGCATGCGAATAAGCTTGTTAGCCCCCTCTCCACCTCTACCTCTCGATTCAACATCGAAAAAAATTCTCGGGCGTGGTGGACCCGGTGGGGCCCATCCCGGGCCCGGTGGGGCCCATTCCAGGGCCATTGGTGACAGTTCAAGGAAATGATCCGGTGGTTTATCCCAATGCTTGGGCGTGTTAAATGGACGCTGGTGCAAGGTGTGGGCATGGCATTTGTGTGTTGTGCCCGTGCCGATGTGCGAGTTTCCAGGTGATGCACTGGGCTTCGGGATTTTGTTGTGCTAATATTTCCATCCAACTCGGCGGTCAGTACCTCAACTCCGACGACGAACTCAGTGCTATTGGGGCCGATCCCCATGCTTGGAGTATCAATTGGATGCTTGTGCAAGGCTTCGGTGTGGCATTCTAGTGCCGTGCTTGGGTCAACGTGCTGGCGGAAATGCGATGCAATGGGCATGGTGTGAGTTCCTGG
>NW_025215481.1:1298435-1300935 GCF_001659605.2 Manihot esculenta | reverse complement strand
ATTTCTACTATTTTATCCTAATATTGCTTTCTAGGAATTCCAATGTTGGAAAATTACAGTTTTGGTCCCTGAAAACTCTATGACCCTGACACTCCCCCACTTAAACGGTCGACGTCCTCGTCGACTGGGTTTGTTGGGGTTCTTCAATCTTTGAGTCCGACATTCTTAGGCTTGTAGTGTGATTTGATCCCAGTCCTGTTCCATTAAATTGTTGGACAGCCTTAATCCTTAGTATCTCCTCCCAATTGATCTCTGTGGACTGCTACTTCTTAATGATGATGAGACTACAAAAGCTCTATCTTCTGGTGGTAAATGTTCTGCCCTTGATTCCTTAGACTACTGCAAACGGTGCTAGAAATTATTGCTCTCCTCCTCTGTACGAACTTATTGCTTGAAGTCATTGATCACTGGTTCTTTTCTCTGCACGAACTTATTGCCTGAAGTCATTGATCACTAGTTCTTTTCTCCTAAACCTGTCTCGCCATTACTCGTCTTTAATTGTCGACCTTACTCCTCGCCTCAAAAGCATGACCCCATCGGGCAACAAATCTATCAACCTGCATACACTCGTGCCACACGACATCGTGATTAACCTGTAATAGTCTCATAAGAAAGATTAGTACCACCCATGTCAGATTCAAATACAAATTAGTATAGCAAGTCATCTAAAATACAACCCATTACAACTCAACAGGTGTGCCAATCGCACTTGACCACTAAGACTTGAACTGATTTTATCCATTCCCTTGACATAACACCACATTATCTCACTTGCAGCGATGCTCGGCGAATACTCCTAAGAAATCGGTGTCTCCATTGTCAATAGAGATCACTCCACACTCTCTTTCTCTTTTGTCCGTTTTACAGTCCTCCCTTCATAAGCTCCGGTATTATGCTCACTTAATCTCCTTTTTTTCTCTCTCCCTAAGAATGTAGTTAATGCAAAATGCTTACAAAACGACACACATCACACACCAAATAACCACGACCACTGAACCCTATGAGCCGCAGAAGACTACTCAAAATAGCTACTAAGATTGACTATACATAAAGCAATTAATATCATCATTATGATTCAATAATAAGAAATTACTAGAAGATACCCCCTTTATTATGCCGCTTTCATCATAGCTCTCAACATCGACTTGCCTCACCAATTTGGCTTAAGCAACCTGTGCTTCTCGACCTATCTCGGTCCTCTTCCATGTTGATCCACTTGTGAGAACTTTTGTTTAGCCCTGAGGTCTCTTTCCTGCTCAACAACAAGGGTAGGACTAAATTTGTCCTTTTAATTATACATTATTTTCCAATCCTCTTTTAAGGAAGCTATACCCTGTATGTTCACAATATCTGTTAGCACCAACTTGTCAAGTCCCACATCACGAGGAACCTGACTCAATAATACACAAAATATCTCAAAAATGAATAACTAAAATGAAGTAAGACAAAGAATGATATCAGGAAACACCAAAGCACTATACTTGTCTGGTGTGAGAGAGTTCCCTCTTGTTAAATTCCCTTCTCTCGTACTGAATTGTCACTAAGGATCTCCATCTCTCCTCATTACCTTGAGCCCCACACTCCTTTGACTAGCTCACTGGTTCTCACTTTTGCCAGTTTCCACTTATCCTCCTTCTTGTGTCGTAGGACGAGTGAATTACTTGCTTTCACAGCCCTGTTGCTCTCAATGGAATTTGATACAACTCTCGCCCAATGTCACCCTACATGCCTCTTGGTTGTCCGATCAAAATGTTCACTTACCTCAAAGAGAATGAACATGTGCTCGGCAATCATAGTTGGTTGGCACCTATCAATTGTTTCATACTCTTGTAATTGTTATTTTCCTTTTTAGGGTATGCCCTTCCTATTTTGATGCTCGTTTTCTGTATTCCTGTAAAGGATATGTTTTTGAGAGATGAGGCAACTACCACTTTTGATCTATCACCATCTCATCCACACCAGTGTTTCACATGGATCCCTCAAGGCTCTTCTTTCTGCACTAACAACGTTGCACAACCTAGCAAGAGTTACAGGAGCAATAACTTGCTCACTAATTACGCACCAGGATCAAGTAATTTATAAAAGAATATCATAACAGTTGATAACCATGGTACTCATTTCTCATAATGACCACATTTATTTATTTACTTATTTTGTTCCACTTACTCACAAAATAGACAATACTTCATCGAATGCTACTTTTTGTCGAGTTTACTCTTGCACCCCCTCGTGCTGGATAACCACTAGGTTCTTCTTCACTACTCTTGCTTACCTCTCCTTTATCAAGGAACAATTATTGGACAATACAGAGATAACTTGTGTCTTTCTTGGGAGATGCCACACCCATTAACGTCTCGGGTTCACTACAGGAAGGAATTGTGAAGTCCATCTTGCTTTTTGATGTCCTTGATTAAGCGAGTTTGTCAAAGGACATGCTCCCATTAATCCCTGCACTCAAGTTGTCCGCTTTATCTCTATTTCCTCATATCATCCACTTCAG
>NW_025215481.1:1288435-1290935 GCF_001659605.2 Manihot esculenta | reverse complement strand
ATTTTTCTAAGGTGCCACACAAAATTTGGTGATTTTCTGACGAGTTATGTTTTTTTTATGATTTTCTGAATTTTTAACACTTAAAAAATAAAAAAAAATACCTAGACTGGATAAAAAATTCTCAAAATTTTTGTAAAATTAGATTATATTCTTCTAAATATATCTGCAAAATATCAGGTCAAAATACCTAAAATTGAATTTTTTAGGGGGTGTGTCACTTCAAACATTGTCATGTCACCTCATGTATTGTCATGTCACCCCATGCATTGTCATGTCTCCGTGCAAAGTTTAAGAAAATCACCAAATAACAACTCAAATAAATTTATAATATTTTTCTAAGGTTCCACAAAAAATTTGGTGATTTTCTGACGGGTTTTCTATTTTTTATGATTTTTTGAATTTTTAACACTTAAAAAATAAAAAAAAATACCTAGACTCGATAAAAAATTTTCAAAATTTTTGTAAAATTAGATTACATTTTTATAAAGGTATCTGCAAAAAATCAGGTCAAAATACCTAAAATTGAATTTTTTAGGGGGGGTGTGTCACCTCAGACATTGTGATGTTTCCTCCTGCCACAGCCCAACTTGTTCCTAAGGCTCTTTAGGGGGGTGTGGGTAGTCACCCCCCTGGGGGGGCCAGCAAGGCCGGGGCCTGGGCATGCGCTAGGCCATACGTGGGCATCGGTATAGCCTGCAAATAAGCTTGTTAGCCCCCTCTCCACCTCTACCTCTCGATTTGACATCAAATCGAACCGGTTCGAATCGATTCGGATAAAAATTGATTTCGATCGAACCGATCTGATTCGGTTCGTTTGGTTGGGTTTTTTAGTGGATTTTTTAATTTTTCACACCTTATTTCTAATATTCTAAAATTTAATTGAAATATTTTGAATTTGATTATGGTTTAATCTCCCTGTATTATTGAAAATAATAATATACTGTTATCAATAATTGGTTTGATTCGATTTTTTTTTTTAATTTTATCTAATCGAACCAGAGTAAGTAACATCCCAAATACCAGTGCGCTGCTCCTCGCCAACGGGCCCGTGGCGCATTGCTGCTGCACGGGGAACTGTGCTCAGGAAGGCGCCTACGGGCCCGTGGCGCCTTGCTGCTGCACGGGAAACTGTGCTCAGGAAGGCGCCTACGGGCCCGTGGCGCCTTGCTGCTGCACTGGGAACTGTGCTCAGGAAGGCGCCACCGGGCCCGTAGCGAATTGCTCCCACGCCCAGTAGCAGCCAATTGGCCCGTGGCTCCCTCCTGCTGTGCCCATTGCTCCCCAATGAGCCCGTGGTGCAACGTTGGGGTTGATGCTATTTGCACATGTTTTGCAAAATGAGGTTAGCATTGGTAAACAAGTATATCCCGTTGGCCAACCACCAGGCCAAAAGAGGTTCACGCGGTCAATTAATTGTACACTTCAACGAGCAAAGCGTGCCATTGTTTTCTGTACTGAACAAGCTCAAGCTTGAATACTTATACAATGACAATATCTTTCAACACACGAGAAAAAATATTGACCAACATTTTGCAATGGTTGGCTCACATGCTTGGACGCACACTTGCCATCATCGCATAGGCAATGAAAATCTATGGAGTGATTCTCTTTTACTCATTGAGACTATGAACCAATTATTGCAACCTCTATGAGTTTTTATCTATTTTATCTCACATTGCAAAAAGAACACGAAACAATATGTTGTGAGATCAAGAGCACTACCTCCTCCATTTACTTTTCCTATAGCCACCATGCATGCCCAAAATTGGCAAGAATTGTGACACAAGCCAATTCTCTTTGAAAAGTTTTAAAAAATCACCAAATGACAACTCAATTAAATTTGTTATATTTTTCTAAGGTGCCACACAAAATTTGGTGATTTTCTGACGAGTTATGTTTTTTTTATGATTTTCTGAATTTTTAACACTTAAAAAATAAAAAAAAATACCTAGACTGGATAAAAAATTCTCAAAATTTTTGTAAAATTAGATTATATTCTTCTAAATATATCTGCAAAATATCAGGTCAAAATACCTAAAATTGAATTTTTTAGGGGGTGTGTCACTTCAAACATTGTCATGTCACCTCATGTATTGTCATGTCACCCCATGCATTGTCATGTCTCCGTGCAAAGTTTAAGAAAATCACCAAATAACAACTCAAATAAATTTATAATATTTTTCTAAGGTTCCACAAAAAATTTGGTGATTTTCTGACGGGTTTTCTATTTTTTATGATTTTTTGAATTTTTAACACTTAAAAAATAAAAAAAAATACCTAGACTCGATAAAAAATTTTCAAAATTTTTGTAAAATTAGATTACATTTTTATAAAGGTATCTGCAAAAAATCAGGTCAAAATACCTAAAATTGAATTTTTTAGGGGGGGTGTGTCACCTCAGACATTGTGATGTTTCCTCCTGCCACAGCCCAACTTGTTCCTAAGGCTCTTTAGGGGGGTGTGGGTAGTCACCCCCCTGGGGGGGCCAGCAAGGCCGGGG
>NW_025215481.1:1280935-1283435 GCF_001659605.2 Manihot esculenta | reverse complement strand
GGCACAAAGATGCTGCCACGCCTCGTCTTAATGAGCCCACCATCAACCACAAACTTCCTTGTTACCCCATCGCGAGCCAATCTCACCAATTGCTTGGCTTGCCCATCACGCATCGTTGCCTCCTTGATGCGCCTTAACAAGGAAGACTTTGGACCCATCGCGTCGACAGTCATCCTCACTCTCTTCTTCTTCTCATCATGCCCTTTACTTCTCCTCGGTGGCAATGACTCCTTGGGCAGCTCCTTTGGACTTACTACTTGTAGACTAGAGAGTGTGCTAGTGGCATTCTTCCCTCTTGCCAAGTTTATGGCCTTCAAGGTATTCCCATCGGGTAAACACATATCATTGGCATAGGGGAGAAGAACTGCCTTCACCTTATCCATAAAATCCATGCCTAGCACACAAGAGTGATCATCCAAATCAATAATGTAGAAGTCCAAAGTTCCAGTCCACTCACCTATCTTCACTTGGACATTCCTCGCAACTCCATATGTCGGGGTTGGAAAAGAGTTGACAACCTTCAACCAACCCTCATCACCATTAAAGGGAACTCCAAGCTTCTTGGCCACATCGAGCTTCATAAAGTTGTGTGAAGCCCCGGTATCCACCAAAGCATGAATGGACTGCCCCTTTACCTCTAATGGCGCAAACAAGCGTCCCTTGCGCTCACTTGCCACCTCCTTAGGCTTGACATCGATGGCAGCTAGTTGTAAGGCACCCATGCACATGCCTTCTCCTTGCTGCTTGGTTGCTTCCTTTTCCTCCACTAAGGAAGACAAGACCTTGCGCTTTGGACACTCTCTCACCATATGCGGTCCATCGCACAAGAAGCACTTCGGTTGAGGCCTTTCCCTTTCACCTTCGGGCCTCCTCCATCCCTTGGTCAAACCCTCCTTAGGTCTCCACGGTTTAGCACCTCCCTCCTTGCTTTCATGGATGTCGCCACTATTCTTGGCTTTTACTTGCTCCACTCCTTTGCCTTTGTCCCCTTTCTGATATTCAGTCAAGGACTCGGCAATAGAGATGGCAGTGGCAAGATCTTGGGCTCCACGCCTTTCAATCTCAAGCCTTGCCCAATGTTGTAACCCATCCATAAAAGCAAAGAGTGCTTCACTATCGGGATAGCCAGGGATTTCGAGAATTACCTCGGTGAATTCCTTCACATAATCTCGAATCGTCCCTCGTTGAGTAAGCCTCCTTAACCTTGCTCGTGCCTCATGAGCAGCATTCACGGGATAGAATTGCCTCTTCAATTCTCTCTTGAAATCGTCCCACGTCTCTAATGTGCAAGTGCCCTTCTCGATGTCAGCTTCCCTCCTTCGCCACCAAACCATGGCAGTGTCAGCCAAGTATAGTGGGGCATGATCTATCTTCCTCGCATCTTCGACAATTCCTAGGGCCTTGAAGTACTGCTCCAAGCTCCATAGGAAATTGTCAATCTCCTTAGCATTTCGCGTCCCCTTGAACGCTTGTGGCTTTGGCACTTCCACTCGTGCCATAGGAGCTCCCGAAGTGGATGGTGTGGCTGCCATACCACCTTGGACTACCACGGAGCGCAACAATGCCAATTGCTCCTCGAGCTCCTTCATCCTCCCCATCATCTTATCCATTTCCGCCCTTAGGAAATGGTTCTCCTCTTTAATGGCGGCATTCTCCTCGGAATGGGCATGCCTAAGTGACCCCATCTCACTTGCTAGCTTGTCCACAACGGAGTCGAGGGCACCTTGCATCTCCTCTCGGAACTCTTCCATCCCATTGCCAAGTTCCTCTATGCGGGTGTCCACCTCCTCGAACTTCTCCTCTTCCTCGATCAAGACTAGCTCCACCTTCGCAAGACGGGTCTCCAAATCACCGAGCTCCTCCCTAGCTCGTGTAGGCTCCCTCGGTTTGCCCCTTCCTTTCCTTTTACCGCCGCCTTGCTCCTCCACCATAGGAGCAACTCCCCCAGCAATCACCTCGCTTGGATCGGACATCTTTTACCCAATCAAGCAAACCAACGCTCTGATACCACTTGTCACGGACTAAGTGTTTCAATACCCGAAACTCACTTAAACCGTGCGGCACTTAGCTCCCCTAGCTAAGTTCAGCCTTACTCCTTGCTCAAAACAAGAGCAATTGGGTGATTGTGGCAACGGAAGCTTAGTTGTGTGAGAAAGTGTTGGCTAAGCTCAAAGGAGAATGATGATGGAAGGAAGAAATTTGTATTGCTCAAAGAAAGCTTTACAAGGTTTTGTACATCTTTGGTATCACACTTTGCTCACCGCCACTTCTATGTACAAATTGAACTCCCTAAGTGGCTATTTATAGGCATCCCACCTCCTTAATGTGTGGTGGAGATGCATTCTCCAATGTGTGGCTAAGATTGCCCTCTCTAGAACTTTCAGGGACTTTTGGTAATTTCACACCCTGTAGAGAATTCTGGACATGGTGGCTGAGTTGCCCGTGGGACCCACTTTGCCTGGGTGAATCTGCTGGCCAACCAGATTCTGGAAGCTTCTGG
>NW_025215481.1:1272038-1274538 GCF_001659605.2 Manihot esculenta | reverse complement strand
GTACTGGTTCTTCCATAACAGCCTTTTTCAATGCTTCAAACGCACTTTGACTTCGGGCATCCCACTTCCATGGTTTGTTCTTCTTCAACATGTCAGTGAGGGGTGCAGCAATGGCAGAATATCCCTTGATGAACCTTCGGTAATAGTTCACAAGGCCAAGAAAAGATCTCAACTCAGGCACCCTTTTCGGTGGCTCCCATTCTTGAATGGCACGGACCTTAGAGCTGTCCATTCTAATCTTGCCTTGCCCGACGATGTGCCCCAAGAAAGGGATCTCTTGTTGTGCAAAGGAGCATTTCTCCTTCTTCACATAAAGCTCATTGTCCCTCAATACCTTGAAGACTTGCTTCAAGTGTTTGGCATGCTCATCCAACGTTCTGCTATACACTACTATGTCATCCAGATAGACCACCACAAAGCGATCCAGGAAGGGCTGGAACACTTTGTTCATCAAAGTGCAAAACGTGGCAGGAGCGTTGGTTAGACCGAAGGGCATGACTCTGAATTCATAGGACCCGTACCTTGTAACGCATGCTGTCTTCGGCTCATCGCCTTCCGCAATTCTGACTTGATAATAGCCTGACCGAAGATCCAGCTTTGAGAACCAACGAGCCTCACCAAGCTGATCGAATAAATCGGCTATGAGTGGAATGGGATACTTGTTCTTCACAGTCACTTTGTTCAAAGCCCGATAGTCAATGCACATTCGAAGAGAGCCGTCCTTTTTCTTTTGAAAGAGGACCGGTGCACCGTAAGGAGCTTTGGAGGGCTGGATATACCCAGCATCCAGCAACTCTTTCAACTGTCTGCGGAGCTCTTCAAGCTCGGGAGGTGCCATTCGGTAAGGAACTCCAGCAGGTGGTTTTGCCCCAGGCTCCAGCTCGATGTGATGATCAACCTCCCTTTTTGGTGGGAGTTTCTTGGGCAACTCCTGTGGCATAACATCAGAAAATTCGTCCAGGACTTGCTTGATGGCAGTAGGCAATTCCGGCGCAGGGGGCTGCTCGTCACCCTCTTTCAATGCCACCAAGTAGGTTGGCTCAGACCTCTTTACGCCTTTGGAAAGCTGGAGGGCAGAAAGGGTGCTGGTGCCAGCCTTCCCTCTCACCAATGAGACAGTGCAAGTGTTGTCCCCTTCTAAGATGCACATGCTATTGGTGAAGGGGATGGTGATAGCCTTCACTCTATCCATGAAATCCATTCCAAGCACACAAGAGTAGTCATCCATGGTGACAATGGAAAAGTCAAGAGTTCCAGACCACTCACCAATTTTTACTGGGACATCGTGTGCTACTCCATGTGTGGGAGTTGGTTGTGAATTTACTGCCTTTAGCCAGCCCGTCTCCCTTTGGAATGGTATGCCCAGTTTCTCCGCTGCCTCCACTTTCAAGAAATTGTCCGAGGCACCAGTATCAACCAAGGCCTGCAACATTTGTCCCTTCATGCACACAGGAGCAAATAGTCTGCCTTTGTGCTTGGCTGGAGCTTCAGTTGTCTTGGCTGGTTTGGCTGCCACGGCTGCCAATTGTAAAGAGCCCATGCTGGCACCCTCTTTAGCTGCTGATTGGATTCTTTCTCGGTAACTATGGCCGAGAGGGTGTTGCGTTTTGGGCAATCATAGACCCGATGTGGCCCATCACATAGGAAGCATTTCATGGGAGGCCTCTCGGGTTTCTTCCATCCCTTGAAATTCCCCTCCTTTTGTCCCTCTTTAGACTTCCACTTCTTTGGAGGACCCTCTTTGCTTTTGGGTGTGGCTTCAGCAGTATTTTTGCCTTTGAATGGCTTTGTTGGACCCTTGCCCTTGTCCCCCTTTTTATACTCAACAAGGGATTCTGCTATGGAGATAGCAGTGGCAAGGTCTTGAGCTCCTCTACGCTCAATCTCCATTTTAACCCAGTGCTGAAGCCCATCCATGAAGGCAAATAGGGCCTCCTCATCGGGGTAGTTGGGGATTTCCAGAAGAATTTCAGAAAATTCTTTAACATAGTCGCGAATCGTACCTTTTTGAGAGAGCCTCCTTAATTTTGCCCTTGCTTCCTTGGCAGCATTGTCGGGGTAGAATTGGCGCTTCAGCTCCCGCTTGAAGTCTTCCCATGTGGCCATGGTGCATGTACCCTTCTCTATATCAGCCTGCCTCCTTCTCCACCAGACCATGGCAGTGTCGGCCAAGTACAACGGGGCATGATCAATTTTTCGGGCATCCTCCACGATCCCTGACGCCTTGAAGTACTGCTCTATACTCCACAGAAAGTTGTCAATATCCTTGGCATTGCGCGTCCCTTTAAACGCACTAGGCTTGGGCACTTCCACCCTTGCTGTAGGAGCTCCCAAGGTGGATGATGTGGCTGCCATTCCACCTTGGACTACCGCGGAGCGCATCAAGGTCATCTGCTCCTCAAGCTCCTTGATCTTCCCCATCATTCTATCCAATTCTGCCCGCAAGAATCGGTTTTCCTCCCTTATGGCAGCATTGTCTTCGGCGTGGGCGTGCCTAAGA
>NW_025215481.1:1262038-1267038 GCF_001659605.2 Manihot esculenta | reverse complement strand
AACTCGCACATCGGCACGAGCACAACACACAAATGCCATGCCCACACCTTGCACCAGCGTCCATTTAACACGCCCAAGCATTGGGATAAACCACCGGATCATTTCCTTGAACTGTCACCAATGGCCCTGGAATGGGCCCCACCGGGCCCGGGATGGGCCCCACCGGGTCCACCACGCCCGAGAATTTTTTTCGATGTTGAATCGAGAGGTAGAGGTGGAGAGGGGGCTAACAAGCTTATTCGCATGCTATACCGATGCCCACATATGGCCTAGCGCATGCCCAGGCCCCGGCCTTGCTGGCCCCCCCAGGGGGGTGACTACCCACACCCCCCTAAAGAGCCTTAGGAACAAGTTGGGCTGTGGCAGGAGGAAACATCACAATGTCTGAGGTGACACACCCCCCCTAAAAAATTCAATTTTAGGTATTTTGACCTGATTTTTTGCAGATACCTTTATAAAAATGTAATCTAATTTTACAAAAATTTTGAAAATTTTTTATCAAGTCTAGGTATTTTTTTTTATTTTTTAAGTGTTAAAAATTCAAAAAATCATAAAAAATAGAAAACCCGTCAGAAAATCACCAAATTTTTTGTGGAACCTTAGAAAAATATTATAAATTTATTTGAGTTGTTATTTGGTGATTTTCTTAAACTTTGCACGGAGACATGACAATGCATGGGGTGACATGACAATACATGAGGTGACATGACAATGTTTGAAGTGACACACCCCCTAAAAAATTCAATTTTAGGTATTTTGACCTGATATTTTGCAGATATATTTAGAAGAATATAATCTAATTTTACAAAAATTTTGAAATTTTTTATCCAGTCTAGGTATTTTTTTTTATTTTTTAAGTGTTAAAAATTCAGAAAATCATAAAAAAAACATAACTCGTCAGAAAATCACCAAATTTTGTGTGGCACCTTAGAAAAATATAACAAATTTAATTGAGTTGTCATTTGGTGATTTTTTAAAACTTTTCAAAGAGAATTGGCTTGTGTCACAATTCTTGCCAATTTTGGGCATGCATGGTGGCTATAGGAAAAGTAAATGGAGGAGGTAGTGCTCTTGATCTCACAACATATTGTTTCGTGTTCTTTTTGCAATGTGAGATAAAATAGATAAAAACTCATAGAGGTTGCAATAATTGGTTCATAGTCTCAATGAGTAAGAGAGAATCACTCCATAGATTTTCATTGCCTATGCGATGATGGCAAGTGTGCGTCCAAGCATGTGAGCCAACCATTGCAAAATGTTGGTCAATATTTTTTCTCGTGTGTTGAAAGATATTGTCATTGTATAAGTATTCAAGCTTGAGCTTGTTCAGTACAGAAAACAATGGCACGCTTTGCTCGTTGAAGTGTACAATTAATTGACTGCGTGAACCTCTTTTGGCCTGGTGGTTGGCCAACGGGATATACTTGTTTACCAATGCTAACCTCATTTTGCAAAACATGTGCAAATAGCATCAACCCCAACGTTGCACCACGGGCTCATTGGGGAGCAATGGGCACAGCAGGAGGGAGCCACGGGCCAATTGGCTGCTACTGGGCGTGGGAGCAATTCGCTACGGGCCCGGTGGCGCCTTCCTGAGCACAGTTTCCCGTGCAGCAGCAAGGCGCCACGGGCCCGTAGGCGCCTTCCTGAGCACAGTTTCCCGTGCAGCAGCAAGGCGCCACGGGCCCGTAGGCGCCTTCCTGAGCACAGTTCCCCGTGCAGCAGCAATGCGCCACGGGCCCGTTGGCGAGGAGCAGCGCACTGGTATTTGGGATGTTACTTACTCTGGTTCGATTAGATAAAATTAAAAAAAAAAATCGAATCAAACCAATTATTGATAATAGTATATTATTATTTTCAATAATACAGGGAGATTAAACCATAATCAAATTCAAAATATTTCAATTAAATTTTAGAATATTAGAGGCGCGGGCAGAAAGGCGCGGGCGGGCGAAAACGCGCAGGCGAACGGGCCCGTAGCACGCCAAAATGAGGTTCATTGCCAGAATCTGCCAGAAAATTCCAGAACGTCCCAGATTGCTCCCAAACCGCCCAAACAGGGGCAGACACGTGGAAAAACACCAACCACGAGTTAAGGTCGGTTGAGCACCCTCATTTGCCTATAAATACCCCCATTGGCAACATGTAACTGAACAACTTGAGAGTGGGAGCCTCCAACACCAAAATAGCCTTTGGGACACCTTGTAGACACTTTGTGGTACATTTGTGAGCTTTCTTGTATTCTTGCCTTGTAAATTTTCCCAAGTGTAATATAAAAGCCATTTTCCCCAATTCTCTTCCCTTCTAGCTAGTTTAGCTAGTTTAGCTTCCTTCATCCCACAAGAAGCTGGCCGAGCTCTTCACAACCCTTCAAATTACTTTCCGCTGCGTGATTGTGAGGTTAGGCTGACTTAGCTCGACGGACTGAGCTGAGTGCCGCACGGCTTAAGCGATTTTTGGGGTTGGAATCATTAAGCCCGTGACATCCGCTCTCGGGCCGCGACTGAAAGGGATCGAGAGCCAACAGTTCGATGCTCCAGCAAAGAGCCTGCCAGCAGAAACGATCTCGTAACCGCTCATGCGCCACCACGTACACTGAGCAGCAACCCCACGCGACGAACTGCCCCCCGACGAGCGAAAGCACGACGGGATGCCGAAACGCCAAATGGAGCAATTGCCCGCACCGCTGTGCGCGAGGATGAATCGGAGAGGGAGGGACAATGCAAATAATGAAATGCAAAACAGTTATGAATGGAACGTTCGATTCTGACGACAAAGCAATCACTTCAGCCAAACGGAATCACCCTACGTACCACCACCTTGCCTCGGCTGCTCGCACGACGGATTCAGCACGGCACGGGGTGCCATGCCTTCCCCAAGCACTCGCGTTGCCTCAACAAAACAGTGGAAACCGAGATCATCCCCTCAACCTTAGCAACGCAAACAGCATGGAGGGAACGAGTGGGGCACCGTGAGAGTCCAATCACCGCAACCAAAGAAACTCGCCGTACAATACTTCAACATATGCCTCGACAGCTCATGCGTCGGTTCGGAGAAACAGGTGGCATGAAACGCCACGCCCTCACCTAAGCAATCGCACGTGTTGACAAAGTAGAAGCACCAGGCTCATCCCCAAAGCCTAAGCAAAAGCAACCACCACAGTGGGACACATCGGCACGAGCAACAGTGCGCCACCGCAACCAAAGGAAATTGCCATTCTGCCGCAGCATGTGCCTCAACGCCACTCGCACATAGGATTGAGCACGGCATTATATCACCACGCCCTCCCCCAAGCACTCGCAACGCCTTGACAAAAGCATTAGCACCAAGCTCATCCCCCCAGCCTAGGTATTGCAAAACCACAACAGCCCCGACGTCCATCCACGACCCCGAGGAACGTAAGACCCCACCAAGCAGCAGGCCTACACCACCAAGGACACAAACTAAGACAGGTTGCATCGCACGTCCGCCTGTGTTCAGAGTGCGGTATCCACACCTTGAACCGGCTTCCATTTGACACCCCCCGGCAAAGCCTTCGACCCCAATAGCTTCAGCCCTGTCGCCAGACCCAAACGCCTCAAAAGTCTATGCCACCAGGAACTCACACCATGCCCATTGCATCGCATTTCCGCCAGCACGTTGACCCAAGCACGGCACTAGAATGCCACACCGAAGCCTTGCACAAGCATCCAATTGATACTCCAAGCATGGGGATCGGCCCCAATAGCACTGAGTTCGTCGTCGGAGTTGAGGTACTGACCGCCGAGTTGGATGGAAATATTAGCACAACAAAATCCCAAAGCCCAGTGCATCACCTGGAAACTCGCACATCGGCACGAGCACAACATACAAATGCCATGCCCACACCTTGCACCAGCGTCCATTTAACACGCCCAAGCATTGGGATAAACCACCGGATCATTTCCTTGAACTGTCACCAATGGCCCTGGAATGGGCCCCACCGGGCCCGGGACGGGCCCCACCGGGTCCACCACGCCCGAGAATTTTTTTCGATGTTGAATCGAGAGGTAGAGGTGGAGAGGGGGCTAACAAGCTTATTCGCATGCTATACCGATGCCCACATATGGCCTAGCGCATGCCCAGGCCCCGGCCTTGCTGGCCCCCCCAGGGGGGTGACTACCCACACCCCCCTAAAGAGCCTTAGGAACAAGTTGAGCTGTGCCAGGAGGAAACATCACAATGTCTGAGGTGACACACCCCCCCTAAAAAATTCAATTTTAGGTATTTTGACCTGATTTTTTGCAGATACCTTTATAAAAATGTAATCTAATTTTACAAAAATTTTGAAAATTTTTTATCAAGTCTAGGTATTTTTTTTTATTTTTTAAGTGTTAAAAATTCAGAAAATCATAAAAAATAGAAAACCCGTCAGAAAATCACCAAATTTTTTGTGGAACCTTAGAAAAATATTATAAATTTATTTGAGTTGTTATTTGGTGATTTTCTTAAACTTTGCACGGAGACATGACAATGCATGGGGTGACATGACAATACATGAGGTGACATGACAATGTTTAAAGTGACACACCCCCTAAAAAATTCAATTTTAGGTATTTTGACCTGATATTTTGCAGATATATTTAGAAGAATATAATCTAATTTTACAAAAATTTTGAAAATTTTTTATCCAGTCTAGGTATTTTTTTTATTTTTTAAGTGTTAAAAATTCAGAAAATCATAAAAAAAACATAACTCGTCAGAAAATCACCAAATTTTGTGTGGCACCTTAGAAAAATATAACAAATTTAATTGAGTTGTCATTTGGTGATTTTTTAAAACTTTTCAAAGAGAATTGGCTTGTGTCACAATTCTTGCCAATTTTGGGCATGCATGGTGGCTATAGGAAAAGTAAATGGAGGAGGTAGTGCTCTTGATCTCACAACATATTGTTTCGTGTTCTTTTTGCAATGTGAGATAAGATAGATAAAAACTCATAGAGGTTGCAATGATTGGTTCATAGTCTCAATGAGTAAGAGAGA
>NW_025215481.1:1241915-1244415 GCF_001659605.2 Manihot esculenta | reverse complement strand
GCCCTCCCCCAAGCACTCGCAACGCCTTGACAAAAGCATTAGCACCAAGCTCATCCCCCCAGCCTAGGTATTGCAAAACCACAACAGCCCCGACGTCCATCCACGACCCCGAGGAACGTAAGACCCCACCAAGCAGCAGGCCTACACCACCAAGGACACAAACTAAGACAGGTTGCATCGCACGTCCGCCTGTGTTCAGAGTGCGGTATCCACACCTTGAACCGGCTTCCATTTGACACCCCCCGGCAAAGCCTTCGACCCCAATAGCTTCAGCCCTGTCGCCAGACCCAAACGCCTCAAAAGTCTATGCCACCAGGAACTCACACCATGCCCATTGCATCGCATTTCCGCCAGCACGTTGACCCAAGCACGGCACTAGAATGCCACACCGAAGCCTTGCACAAGCATCCAATTGATACTCCAAGCATGGGGATCGGCCCCAATAGCACTGAGTTCGTCGTCGGAGTTGAGGTACTGACCGCCGAGTTGGATGGAAATATTAGCACAACAAAATCCCAAAGCCCAGTGCATCACCTGGAAACTCGCACATCGGCACGAGCACAACATACAAATGCCATGCCCACACCTTGCACCAGCGTCCATTTAACACGCCCAAGCATTGGGATAAACCACCGGATCATTTCCTTGAACTGTCACCAATGGCCCTGGAATGGGCCCCACCGGGCCCGGGACGGGCCCCACCGGGTCCACCACGCCCGAGAATTTTTTTCGATGTTGAATCGAGAGGTAGAGGTGGAGAGGGGGCTAACAAGCTTATTCGCATGCTATACCGATGCCCACATATGGCCTAGCGCATGCCCAGGCCCCGGCCTTGCTGGCCCCCCCAGGGGGGTGACTACCCACACCCCCTAAAGAGCCTTAGGAACAAGTTGAGCTGTGCCAGGAGGAAACATCACAATGTCTGAGGTGACACACCCCCCCTAAAAAATTCAATTTTAGGTATTTTGACCTGATTTTTTGCAGATACCTTTATAAAAATGTAATCTAATTTTACAAAAATTTTGAAAATTTTTATCAAGTCTAGGTATTTTTTTTATTTTTTAAGTGTTAAAAATTCAGAAAATCATAAAAAATAGAAAACCCGTCAGAAAATCACCAAATTTTTTGTGGAACCTTAGAAAAATATTATAAATTTATTTGAGTTGTTATTTGGTGATTTTCTTAAACTTTGCACGGAGACATGACAATGCATGGGGTGACATGACAATACATGAGGTGACATGACAATGTTTAAAGTGACACACCCCCTAAAAAATTCAATTTTAGGTATTTTGACCTGATATTTTGCAGATATATTTAGAAGAATATAATCTAATTTTACAAAAATTTTGAAAATTTTTTATCCAGTCTAGGTATTTTTTTTATTTTTTAAGTGTTAAAAATTCAGAAAATCATAAAAAAAACATAACTCGTCAGAAAATCACCAAATTTTGTGTGGCACCTTAGAAAAATATAACAAATTTAATTGAGTTGTCATTTGGTGATTTTTTAAAACTTTTCAAAGAGAATTGGCTTGTGTCACAATTCTTGCCAATTTTGGGCATGCATGGTGGCTATAGGAAAAGTAAATGGAGGAGGTAGTGCTCTTGATCTCACAACATATTGTTTCGTGTTCTTTTTGCAATGTGAGATAAGATAGATAAAAACTCATAGAGGTTGCAATGATTGGTTCATAGTCTCAATGAGTAAGAGAGAATCACTCCATAGATTTTCATTGCCTATGCGATGATGGCAAGTGTGCGTCCAAGCATGTGAGCCAACCATTGCAAAATGTTGGTCAATATTTTTTCTCGTGTGTTGAAAGATATTGTCACTGTATAAGTATTCAAGCTTGAGCTTGTTCAGTACAGAAAACAATGGCACGCTTTGCTCGTTGAAGTGTACAATTAATTGACTGCGTGAACCTCTTTTGGCCTGGTGGTTTGACTGCGTGAACCTCTTTTGGCCTGGTGGTTGGCCAACGGGATATACTTGTTTACCAATGCTAACCTCATTTTGCAAAACATGTGCAAATAGCATCAACCCCAACGTTGCACCACGGGCTCATTGGTTGGGGAGCAATGGGCACGGCAGGAGGGAGCCACGGGCCAATTGGCTGCCACTGGGCGTGGGAGCAAGGCGCCACGGGCCCGTAGGCGCCTTCCTGAGCACAGTTCCCCGTGCAGCAGCAAGGCGCCACGGGCCCGTAGGCGCCTTCCTGAGCACCGTTCCCCGTGCAGCAGCAAGGCGCCACGGGCCCGTAGGCGCCTTCCTGAGCACAGTTCCCCGTGCAGCAGCAATGCGCCACGGGCCCGTTGGCGAGGAGCAGCGCACTGGTATTTGGGATGTTACTTACTCTGGTTCGATTAGATAAAATTAAAAAAAAAATCGAATCAAACCAATTATTGATAATAGTATATTATTATTTTCAATAATACGGGGAGATTAAACCATAATCAAATTCAAAATATTTCAATTAAATTTTAGAATATTAGAAATA
>NW_025215481.1:1234415-1236915 GCF_001659605.2 Manihot esculenta | reverse complement strand
GGTGGAAGATGTCCGATCCAAGCGAGGTGATTGCTGGGGGAGTTGCTCCAATGGTGGAGGAGCAAGGTGGCGGTAAAAGGAAAGGAAGGGGCAAATCGAGGGAGCCTACACGAGCTAGGGAGGAGCTCGGTGATTTGGAGACCCGTCTTGCGAAGGTGGAGCTAGTCTTGATCGAGGAGGAGGAGAAGTTCGAGGAGGTGGACACCCGCATAGAGGAACTTGGCAATGGGATGGAAGAGTTCCGAGAGGAGATGCAAGGTGCCCTCGACTCCGCTGTCGACAAACTGGCAAGTGAGATGGGGTCACTTAGGCATGCCCATTCCGAGGAGAATGCTGCCATGAAAGAGGAGAACCATTTCCTAAGGGCGGAAATGGATAGGATGATGGGGAGGATGAAGGAGCTCGAGGAGCAATTGGCATTGTTGCGCTCCGTGGTAGTCCAAGGTGGTATGGCAGCCACACCATCCACTTCGGGAGCTCCTATGGCACGAGTGGAAGTGCCTAAGCCACAAGCGTTCAGGGGGACGCGTAATGCGAAGGAGATTGACAATTTCCTATGGAGCTTAGAGCAATACTTCAAGGCCCTAGGAATTGTGGAAGATGCTAGGAAGATTGATCATGCCCCACTATATTTGGCTGACACCGCCATGGTCTGGTGGCGAAGGAGGGAAGCTGACATCGAGAAAGGCACTTGCACATTAGAGACGTGGGATGATTTTAAGAGAGAATTGAAGAGGCAATTCTATCCCGTGAATGCTGCTCATGAGGCACGAGCAAGGCTAAGGAGGCTTACTCAACGCGGGACAATTCGAGATTATGTGAAGGAGTTCACCGAGGTAATTCTCGAAATCCCTGGCTATCCTGATAATGAAGCACTCTTTGCTTTTATGGATGGGTTGCAACATTGGGCAAGGCTCGAGATTGAAAGGCGAGGAGCCCAAGATCTTGCCACTGCCATTTCTATTGCCGAGTCCTTGACTGAGTATCAGAAAGGGGACAAAGGCAAGGGGGTGGAGCAAGTAAAGGCCAAGAATAGTAGCGACACCCATGAAAGTAAGGAGGGGAGTGCTAAACCGTGGAGACCTAAGGAGGGTTTGTCCAAGGGATGGAGGAGGCCCGAAGGTGAGAGGGAGAAGCCTCTACAGAAGTGCTTCTTGTGCGATGGACCGCATATGGTGAGAGAGTGTCCAAAGCGCAAGGTCTTGTCTTCCTTAGTGGAAGAGAAGGAAGCAAGCAAGCAGCAAGGGGAGAACATGTGCATGGGTGCCTTACAACTAGCTGCCATCGATGTCAAACCAAAAGAGGTGGCAAGTGAGCGCAAGGGACGCTTGTTTGCGCCAATGGAGGTAAAGGGGCAGTCCATTCAAGCTTTGGTGGACACCGGGGCTTCACACAACTTCATGAAGCTCGATGTGGCGAAGAAGCTTGGAGTTCCTTTTCAAGGTGATAAGGGTTGGTTGAAGGTTGTCAACTCTTTTCCAACCCCAACATATGGAGTTGCAAGGAATGTCCAAGTAAAGATAGGTGAGTGGACTGGAACTTTGGACTTCTACATTATCAATTTGGATGACCACTCTTGTGTGCTAGGGATGGATTTTATGGATAAGGTGAAGGCAGTTCTTCTCCCCTATGCCAATGATATGTGCTTAGCTGATGGGAGTACCTTGAAGGCCATAAACTTGGCAAGAGGGAAGGGTGCCACTAGCACACTTTCTAGTTTACAAGTAGTAAGTCCAAAGGAGCTGCCCAAGGAGTCATTGCCACCGAGGAAAAGCGAAGGGCATGATGACAAGAAGAAGAGAGTAAGGATGACTGTCGACGCGATGGGTCCAAAGTCTTCCTTGTTGAGGCGCATCAAGGAGGCAACGATGCGTGATGGGCAAGCCAAACAATTGGTGAGGTTGGCTCGCGACGGTGTAACAAGGAAGTTCGTGGTCGATAATGGGCTCGTTAAGACGAGGCGTGGCGGCATCTTTGTGCCTAAATGGGGCAAGTTGCGGGAGGAGGTCATGAGGTGGTATCATGACTTCATGATTCGTGGCCGTCCAAGTGTGAGGAAAATGATGGCAATGCTTGGACGAGAGTTCTTTTGGCATCACATGGGGGTGGATGTCAAATGGTTTGTGAGGACTTGTGTGGAGAATCATAGAGTGGATGGTGATTCTCCAAGGGAGGTAAAGTCTAAGGGACGTTCTCCATCTGCACCAGGGGAGAGGAGACCGTGGAGGTCGAAGGTGCGACTTCGGGGAGACGCGACGAGGGCGTCGCGAGAATAGCTGGGGGAGAATGTCACGACTCTTCCCATGCCTCCCTAAAATCCAAAGAATTTTGTGAAGGAAGAATGGTGGGACAGCCCTATGGAGTGCCAAGGGGCGACTGGTGGCAGCAGCTGCGGGGCAGGCAGTTGGTTGGCCAATGGGCAGTTGGCAGATTCGTGGTTGGCCAGCGGGCGTGGTTGGCCAGCGGAGTGTGGTTGGCCAACGGGGCGTGGTTGGCCAGC
>NW_025215481.1:1229415-1231915 GCF_001659605.2 Manihot esculenta | reverse complement strand
AATTTCTTCCTTCCATCATCATTCTCCTTTGAGCTTAGCCAACACTTTCTCACACAACTAAGCTTCCGTTGCCACAATCACCCAATTGCTCTTGTTTTGAGCAAGGAGTAAGGCTGAACTTAGCTAGGGGAGCTAAGTGCCGCACGGTTTAAGTGAGTTTCGGGTATTGAAACACTTAGTCCGTGACAAGTGGTATCAGAGCGTTGGTTTGCTTGATTGGGTGGAAGATGTCCGATCCAAGCGAGGTGATTGCTGGGGGAGTTGCTCCAATGGTGGAGGAGCAAGGTGGCGGTAAAAGGAAAGGAAGGGGCAAATCGAGGGAGCCTACACGAGCTAGGGAGGAGCTCGGTGATTTGGAGACCCGTCTTGCGAAGGTGGAGCTAGTCTTGATCGAGGAGGAGGAGAAGTTCGAGGAGGTTGACACCCGCATGGAGGAACTCGGCAATGGGATGGAAGAGTTCCGTGAGGAGATGCAAGGTGCCCTCGACTCCGTTGTGGACAAGCTAGCAAGTGAGATGGGGTCACTTAGGCATGCCCATTCCGAGGAGAATGCTGCCATTAAAGAGGAGAACCATTTCCTAAGGGCGGAAATGGATAAGATGATGGGGAGGATGAAGGAGCTCGAGGAGCAATTGGCATTGTTGCGCTCCGTGGTAGTCCAAGGTGGTATGGCAGCCACACCATCCACTTCGGGAGCTCCTATGGCACGAGTGGAAGTGCCTAAGCCACAAGCGTTCAGGGGGACGCGTAATGCGAAGGAGATTGACAATTTCCTATGGAGCTTAGAGCAATACTTCAAGGCCCTAGGAATTGTGGAAGATGCTAGGAAGATTGATCATGCCCCACTATATTTGGCTGACACCGCCATGGTCTGGTGGCGAAGGAGGGAAGCTGACATCGAGAAAGGCACTTGCACATTAGAGACGTGGGATGATTTTAAGAGAGAATTGAAGAGGCAATTCTATCCCGTGAATGCTGCTCATGAGGCACGAGCAAGGCTAAGGAGGCTTACTCAACGAGGGACAATTCGAGACTATGTGAAGGAGTTCACTGAGGTAATTCTCGAAATCCCTGGCTATCCTGATAATGAAGCACTCTTTGCTTTTATGGATGGGTTGCAACATTGGGCAAGGCTCGAGATTGAAAGGCGAGGAGCCCAAGATCTTGCCACTGCCATTTCTATTGCCGAGTCCTTGACTGAGTATCAGAAAGGGGACAAAGGCAAGGGGGTGGAGCAAGTAAAGGCCAAGAATAGTAGCGACACCCATGAAAGTAAGGAGGGGAGTGCTAAACCGTGGAGACCTAAGGAGGGTTTGTCCAAGGGATGGAGGAGGCCCGAAGGTGAGAGGGAGAAGCCTCTACAGAAGTGCTTCTTGTGCGATGGACCGCATATGGTGAGAGAGTGTCCAAAGCGCAAGGTCTTGTCTTCCTTAGTGGAAGAGAAGGAAGCAAGCAAGCAGCAAGGGGAGAACATGTGCATGGGTGCCTTACAACTAGCTGCCATCGATGTCAAACCAAAAGAGGTGGCAAGTGAGCGCAAGGGACGCTTGTTTGCGCCAATGGAGGTAAAGGGGCAGTCCATTCAAGCTTTGGTGGACACCGGGGCTTCACACAACTTCATGAAGCTCGATGTGGCGAAGAAGCTTGGAGTTCCTTTTTATGGTGATAAGGGTTGGTTGAAGGTTGTCAACTCTTTTCCAACCCCGACATATGGAGTTGCAAGGAATGTCCAAGTGAAGATAGGTGAGTGGACTGGAACTTTGGACTTCTACATTATTAATTTGGATGATCACTCTTGTGTGCTAGGCATGGATTTTATGGATAAGGTGAAGGCAGTTCTTCTCCCTTATGCCAATGATATGTGCTTAGCTGATGGAAATACCTTAAAGGCCATAAACTTGGCAAGAGGGAAGAGTGCCACTAGCACACTTTCTAGCCTACAAGTAGTAAGTCCAAAGGAGCTGCCCAAGGAGTCATTGCCACCAAAGAGAGGCCAGGGGCATGATGACAAGAAGAAGAGAGTAGGGATGACTGTCGACGCGATGGGTCCAAAGTCTTCCTTGTTGAGGCGCATCAAGGATGCAACGATGCGTGATGGGCAAGCCAAGCAATTGGTGAGGTTGGCTCGCGATGGGGTCACAAGGAAGTTCGTGGTCGATGAGGGGCTCATTAAAACAAGGCGTGGCAGCATCTTTGTGCCTAGATGGGGCAAGTTACGGGAGGAGGTCATGAGGTGGTGTCATGACTTCATGATTTGTGGCCGTCCAAGTGTGAGGAAAATGATGGCAATGCTTGGACGAGAATTCTATTGGCATCACATGGTGACGGATGTCAAATGGTTTGTGAGGACTTGTGTGGGGAATCATAGAGTGGATGGTGATTCTCCAAGGGAGGTAAATTCTGAGGGACGTTCTCAATCTGCACCGCAGGAGAGAAGACCATGGACGTCTAAGGTGCGACTTCGTGGAGACGCGACGAGGGCGTCGCGAGAATAGCTGGG
>NW_025215481.1:1219415-1224415 GCF_001659605.2 Manihot esculenta | reverse complement strand
TCTGGGCGCTACTGGCCCGTTCTGGTGCCTTCTGGAATTTTCGTAGGCCAACCAGACTCCCCTGGAATTTTCGTTGGCCAACCAGAACCTCCTGGCAGCTTCCCGCGCGCCCCAGCTGCTTCTGGAAGCTGCGTGCGCCTTCCAGCCCGATCTGCCAATTGGACCTCGCCTGGCACAGATCCGTAGGCCAACCAGTCTTCCGTAGGCCAACCACGCTCCGTAGGCCAACCGTATCCGTAGGCCAACCACGCCCCGCTGGCCAACCATGCTCCGTTGGCCAACCACGAATCTGCCAACTGCCCATTGGCCAACCAACTGCCTGCCCCGCAGCTGCTGCCACCAGTCGCCCCTTGGCACTCCATAGGGCTGTCCCACCATTCTTCTTTCACAAAATTATTTGGATTTTAGGGAGGCATGGGAAGAGTCGTGACATTCTCCCCCAGCTATTCTCGCGACGCCCTCGTCGCGTCTCCACGAAGTCGCACCTTAGACGTCCATGGTCTTCTCTCCTGCGGTGCAGATTGAGAACGTCCCTCAGAATTTACCTCCCTTGGAGAATCACCATCCACTCTATGATTCCCCACACAAGTCCTCACAAACCATTTGACATCCGTCACCATGTGATGCCAATAGAATTCTCGTCCAAGCATTGCCATCATTTTCCTCACACTTGGACGGCCACAAATCATGAAGTCATGACACCACCTCATGACCTCCTCCCGTAACTTGCCCCATCTAGGCACAAAGATGCTGCCACGCCTTGTTTTAATGAGCCCCTCATCGACCACGAACTTCCTTGTGACCCCATCGCGAGCCAACCTCACCAATTGCTTGGCTTGCCCATCACGCATCGTTGCATCCTTGATGCGCCTCAACAAGGAAGACTTTGGACCCATCGCGTCGACAGTCATCCCTACTCTCTTCTTCTTGTCATCATGCCCCTGGCCTCTCTTTGGTGGCAATGACTCCTTGGGCAGCTCCTTTGGACTTACTACTTGTAGGCTAGAAAGTGTGCTAGTGGCACTCTTCCCTCTTGCCAAGTTTATGGCCTTTAAGGTATTTCCATCAGCTAAGCACATATCATTGGCATAAGGGAGAAGAACTGCCTTCACCTTATCCATAAAATCCATGCCTAGCACACAAGAGTGATCATCCAAATTAATAATGTAGAAGTCCAAAGTTCCAGTCCACTCACCTATCTTCACTTGGACATTCCTTGCAACTCCATATGTCGGGGTTGGAAAAGAGTTGACAACCTTCAACCAACCCTTATCACCATAAAAAGGAACTCCAAGCTTCTTCGCCACATCGAGCTTCATGAAGTTGTGTGAAGCCCCGGTGTCCACCAAAGCTTGAATGGACTGCCCCTTTACCTCCATTGGCGCAAACAAGCGTCCCTTGCGCTCACTTGCCACCTCTTTTGGTTTGACATCGATGGCAGCTAGTTGTAAGGCACCCATGCACATGTTCTCCCCTTGCTGCTTGCTTGCTTCCTTCTCTTCCACTAAGGAAGACAAGACCTTGCGCTTTGGACACTCTCTCACCATATGCGGTCCATCGCACAAGAAGCACTTCTGTAGAGGCTTCTCCCTCTCACCTTCGGGCCTCCTCCATCCCTTGGACAAACCCTCCTTAGGTCTCCACGGTTTAGCACTCCCCTCCTTACTTTCATGGGTGTCGCTACTATTCTTGGCCTTTACTTGCTCCACCCCCTTGCCTTTGTCCCCTTTCTGATACTCAGTCAAGGACTCGGCAATAGAAATGGCAGTGGCAAGATCTTGGGCTCCTCGCCTTTCAATCTCGAGCCTTGCCCAATGTTGCAACCCATCCATAAAAGCAAAGAGTGCTTCATTATCAGGATAGCCAGGGATTTCGAGAATTACCTCGGTGAACTCCTTCACATAATCTCGAATTGTCCCGCGTTGAGTAAGCCTCCTTAGCCTTGCTCGTGCCTCATGAGCAGCATTCACGGGATAGAATTGCCTCTTCAATTCTCTCTTAAAATCATCCCACGTCTCTAATGTGCAAGTGCCCTTCTCGATGTCAGCTTCCCTCCTTCGCCACCAAACCATGGCAGTGTCAGCCAAGTATAGTGGGGCATGATCTATCTTCCTCGCATCTTCGACAATTCCTAGGGCCTTGAAGTACTGCTCCAAGCTCCATAGGAAATTGTCAATCTCCTTGGCATTACGCGTTCCCCTGAACGCTTGTGGTTTTGGCACCTCCACTCGTGCCATAGGAGCTCCTCCCGAAGTGGATGGTGTGGCTGCCATACCACCTTGGACCACCACGGAGCGCAACAATGCCAATTGCTCCTCCAGCTCCTTCATCCTCCCCATCATCCTATCCATTTCCGCCCTTAGGAAATGGTTCTCCTCTTTAATGGCGGCATTCTCCTCGGAATGGGCATGCCTAAGTGACCCCATCTCACTTGCTAGCTTGTCCACAGCGGAGTCGAGGGCACCTTGCATCTCCTTTCGGAACTCTTCTATCCCATTGCCAAGTTCCTCGATGCGGGTGTCAACCTCCTCGAACTTCTCCTCCTCCTCGATCAAGACTAGCTCCACCTTCGCAAGACGGGTCTCCAAATCACCGAGCTCCTCCCTAGCTCGTGTAGGCTCCCTCGATTTGCCCCTTCCTTTCCTTTTACCGCCGCCTTGCTCCTCCACCATAGGAGCAACTCCCCCAGCAATCACCTCGCTTGGATCGGACATCTTTTACCCAATCAAGCAAACCAACGCTCTGATACCACTTGTCACGGACTAAGTGTTTCAATACCCGAAACTCACTTAAACCGTGCGGCACTTAGCTCCCCTAGCTAAGTTCAGCCTTACTCCTTGCTCAAAACAAGAGCAATTGGGTGATTGTGGCAACGGAAGCTTAGTTGTGTGAGAAAGTGTTGGCTAAGCTCAAAGGAGAATGATGATGGAAGGAAGAAATTTGTATTGCTCAAAGAAAGCTTTACAAGGCTTTGAACACTCTTTGGTATCTCACTTTCTCACTTGTTATGTTCTTGTATCACTTCTATGTACAAATGAACTCCCTAAGTGGCTATTTATAGGCATCCCACCTCCTTAATGTGTGGTGGAGATGCATTCTTGAACATGTGGCTAGGATTGCTTCTCTAGAACTTTCAGGGACCTTTTGGTAATTTCACACCCTGTAGAGAATTCTGGACATGGTGGCTGAACTGCCTGTGGGACCCACTTGCTGGGTTGAATCTGCTGGCCAACCAATTTCTGGAAGTTTCTGGGCTGTTCTGGCTGTCTCTGGCCAATTCTGGGCGCTACTGGCCCGTTCTGGGCGCTACTGGCCCGTTCTGGTGCCTTCTGGAATTTTCGTAGGCCAACCAGACTCCCCTGGAATTTTCGTTGGCCAACCAGAACCTCCTGGCAGCTTCCCGCGCGCCCCAGCTGCTTCTGGAAGCTGCGTGCGCCTTCCAGCCCGATCTGCCAATTGGACCTCGCCTGGCACAGATCCGTAGGCCAACCAGTCTTCCGTAGGCCAACCACGCTCCGTAGGCCAACCGTATCCGTAGGCCAACCACGCCCCGCTGGCCAACCATGCTCCGTTGGCCAACCACGAATCTGCCAACTGCCCATTGGCCAACCAACTGCCTGCCCCGCAGCTGCTGCCACCAGTCGCCCCTTGGCACTCCATAGGGCTGTCCCACCATTCTTCTTTCACAAAATTATTTGGATTTTAGGGAGGCATGGGAAGAGTCGTGACAATTAGCACCAAGCTCATCCCCCCAGCCTAGGTATTGCAAAACCACAACAGCCCCGACGTCCATCCACGACCCCGAGGAACGTAAGACCCCACCAAGCAGCAGGCCTACACCACCAAGGACACAAACTAAGACAGGTTGCATCGCACGTCCGCCTGTGTTCAGAGTGCGGTATCCACACCTTGAACCGGCTTCCATTTGACACCCCCCGGCAAAGCCTTCGACCCCAATAGCTTCAGCCCTGTCGCCAGACCCAAACGCCTCAAAAGTCTATGCCACCAGGAACTCACACCATGCCCATTGCATCGCATTTCCGCCAGCACGTTGACCCAAGCACGGCACTAGAATGCCACACCGAAGCCTTGCACAAGCATCCAATTGATACTCCAAGCATGGGGATCGGCCCCAATAGCACTGAGTTCGTCGTCGGAGTTGAGGTACTGACCGCCGAGTTGGATGGAAATATTAGCACAACAAAATCCCAAAGCCCAGTGCATCACCTGGAAACTCGCACATCGGCACGAGCACAACATACAAATGCCATGCCCACACCTTGCACCAGCGTCCATTTAACACGCCCAAGCATTGGGATAAACCACCGGATCATTTCCTTGAACTGTCACCAATGGCCCTGGAATGGGCCCCACCGGGCCCGGGACGGGCCCCACCGGGTCCACCACGCCCGAGAATTTTTTTCGATGTTGAATCGAGAGGTAGAGGTGGAGAGGGGGCTAACAAGCTTATTCGCATGCTATACCGATGCCCACATATGGCCTAGCGCATGCCCAGGCCCCGGCCTTGCTGGCCCCCCCAGGGGGGTGACTACCCACACCCCCCTAAAGAGCCTTAGGAACAAGTTGAGCTGTGCCAGGAGGAAACATCACAATGTCTGAGGTGACACACCCCCCCTAAAAAATTCAATTTTAGGTATTTTGACCTGATTTTTTGCAGATACCTTTATAAAAATGTAATCTAATTTTACAAAAATTTTGAAAATTTTTTATCAAGTCTAGGTATTTTTTTTTATTTTTTAAGTGTTAAAAATTCAGAAAATCATAAAAAATAGAAAACCCGTCAGAAAATCACCAAATTTTTTGTGGAACCTTAGAAAAATATTATAAATTTATTTGAGTTGTTATTTGGTGATTTTCTTAAACTTTGCACGGAGACATGACAATGCATGGGGTGACATGACAATACATGAGGTGACATGACAATGTTTAAAGTGACACACCCCCTAAAAAATTCAATTTTAGGTATTTTGACCTGATAT
>NW_025215481.1:1208814-1210915 GCF_001659605.2 Manihot esculenta | reverse complement strand
GTGATTTCTGACGAGTTATGTTTTTATGATTTCTGATTTTTTTAAACACTTAAAAAAATAAAAAAAATACCTAGACTGGATAAAAAATTTTCAAAATTTTTGTAAAATTAGATTATATTCTTCTAAATATATCTGCAAAATATCAGGTCAAAATACCTAAAATTGAATTTTTAGGGGGTGTGTCACTTTAAACATTGTCATGTCACCTCATGTATTGTCATGTCACCCCATGCATTGTCATGTCTCCGTGCAAAGTTTAAGAAAATCACCAAATAACAACTCAAATAAAATTTATAATATTTTTCTAAGGTTCCACAAAAAATTTGGTGATTTTCTGACGGGTTTTCTATTTTTTATGATTTTCTGAATTTTTAAACACTTAAAAAATAAAAAAAAATACCTAGACTTGATAAAAAATTTTCAAAATTTTTGTAAAATTAGATTACATTTTTATAAAGGTATCTGCAAAAAATCAGGTCAAAATACCTAAAATTGAATTTTTTAGGGGGGTGTGTCACCTCAGACATTGTGATGTTTCCTCCTGGCACAGCTCAACTTGTTCCTAAGGCTCTTTAGGGGGTGTGGGTAGTCACCCCCTGGGGGGCCAGCAAGGCCGGGGCCTGGGCATGCGCTAGGCCATATGTGGGCATCGGTATAGCATGCGAATAAGCTTGTTAGCCCCCTCTCCACCTCTACCTCTCGATTCAACATCGAAAAAAATTCTCGGGCGTGGTGGACCCGGTGGGGCCCGTCCCGGGCCCGGTGGGGCCCATTCCAGGGCCATTGGTGACAGTTCAAGGAAATGATCCGGTGGTTTATCCCAATGCTTGGGCGTGTTAAATGGACGCTGGTGCAAGGTGTGGGCATGGCATTTGTATGTTGTGCTCGTGCCGATGTGCGAGTTTCCAGGTGATGCACTGGGCTTTGGGATTTTGTTGTGCTAATATTTCCATCCAACTCGGCGGTCAGTACCTCAACTCCGACGACGAACTCAGTGCTATTGGGGCCGATCCCCATGCTTGGAGTATCAATTGGATGCTTGTGCAAGGCTTCGGTGTGGCATTCTAGTGCCGTGCTTGGGTCAACGTGCTGGCGGAAATGCGATGCAATGGGCATGGTGTGAGTTCCTGGTGGCATAGACTTTTGAGGCGTTTGGGTCTGGCGACAGGGCTGAAGCTATTGGGGTCGAAGGCTTTGCCGGGGGGTGTCAAATGGAAGCCGGTTCAAGGTGTGGATGCCGCACTCTGAACACAGGCGGACGTGCGATGCAACCTGTCTTAGTTTGTGTCCTTGGTGGTGTAGGCCTGCTGCTTGGTGGGGTGTTACGTTCCTCGGGGTCGTGGATGGACGTCGGGGCTGTTGTGGTTTTGCAATACCTAGGCTGGGGGGATGAGCTTGGTGCTAATGCTTTTGTCAAGGCGTTGCGAGTGCTTGGGGGAGGGCGTGGTGATATAATGCCGTGCTCAATCCTATGTGCGAGTGGCGTTGAGGCACATGCTGCGGCAGAATGGCAATTTCCTTTGGTTGCGGTGGCGCACTGTTGCTCGTGCCGATGTGTCCCACTGTGGTGGTTGCTTTTGCTTAGGCTTTGGGGATGAGCCTGGTGCTTCTACTTTGTCAACACGTGCGATTGCTTAGGTGAGGGCGTGGCGTTTCATGCCACCTGTTTCTCCGAACCGACGCATGAGCTGTCGAGGCATATGTTGAAGTATTGTACGGCGAGTTTCTTTGGTTGCGGTGATTGGACTCTCTCGGTGCCCCACTCGTTCCCTCCATGCTGTTTGCGTTGCTAAGGTTGAGGGGATGATCTCGGTTTCCACTGTTTTGTTGAGGCAACGCGAGTGCTTGGGGAAGGCATGGCACCTCGTGCCGTGCTGAATCCGTCGTGCGAGCAGCCGAGGCAAGGTGGTGGTACGTAGGGTGATTCCGTTTGGCTGAAGTGATTGCTTTGTCGTCAGAATCGAACGTTCCATTCATAACTGTTTTGCATTTCATTATTTGCATTGTCCCTCCCTCTCCGATTCATCCTCGCGCACAGCGGTGCGGGCAATTGCTCCATTTGGCGTTTCGGCATCCCGTCGTGCTTTCGCTCGTCGGGGGG
>NW_025215481.1:1170105-1175314 GCF_001659605.2 Manihot esculenta | reverse complement strand
GAATAGTGCATGCACAGGTTAAGCCTTGGTGCAAGAAAAGAGTTTTTATTTTCACAGAAAATGTATGATCATGTATAAGAGTTACAGGTACACAGAGAGTATAAGCAGGCTTTGCTACGGGTTCTGGCGGCCTTAAGTCGACCTGAATCCTAGCGCCGGTGACGGTCCATTTTGGGGTCGTTACAGATTGGTATCAAGAGCCCTAGGTTCATATGATCGGACCTATAGAGAGAGTGTCGGGCTCATAGAGATTAGAGTTGGTCAAGCACAATAGGAAATCATGTCCACTAGGATAGGATGTTGAGTCCTGTCTTTTTTGATGCTATGAGATGCATATGCATGTGTTTTATGAATTAAGATATATGTGTTTATGTGCTGATATGCTATAGTATGTGTTGTTTTCAGAGAGTTTAAGATGCGAGGAACTCGTCGATCAGCTCGATTGACTGGAGTCCCATCAGATAGTGAGGGAGTAGCTGCTCATCCTCCTGCATTGCCAAGGGCAAGGTCACAAAGATCTAGCAGGGAAGGCATGTCAATAGACCCTAGAAGGTCTGTGGACGAGAGCAGAAGAGAATAGTTAGAAGAGGTAGATCAGAGGAAGAGAGGGAGGCTATGGAGACTGATCCGTCTATGGATGAAGGTATGGGAGAATCTTTGGGAGGTGTTCAGGCCTCAGGATTTGATTATCCAGCTGTTTTTCAGGATCCAGAGTATCCGATGGAGGGTATGTCGGAGTACTCTCGCTTTGACCCATATCCTACATACATGCCATATATGCCATATCCTCACTATTACCCATCATATCCACCATATCCTATGTATCCACCCTCCCCCTATACATCCAAGTGCAGCACACCCAGAAATAAATGAACCAGCACCTCCACCACCACAAACAGAACCAGTAGCCCCTGTTGCCCAAATGTTTCCATCTAGTTCATCTGGAAGTAAGGTAAAGATGACTGAGTACCTTTAAATTGGATGCTCCTAAGTTTAACACAGGAGATGATCCATTTGAGTACCTGAGATTTGTGAAGATGATCACTGATGAGTTGGGTACAAATGACAGTAGAGCCATAGAGATGGCAGGATTTACACTGAAGTGTAAGAAGCTCGAGAATGGTTTAAGAACTATATAGAGCCCAGAATGAACAGTATGTCGTGGGGAGAGTTTCGCTAATGAGTTTGCAGGGTGGGCTTTTCCTGATAGTTCCAGGGAGATGAAGATAATTGAGTTTGAACAGTTGAGACAAACAGATGAATGAGTGTTGATGAGTTCACAGATAAGTTCCTGGATCTGCTTCAGTACGTGGGTCAGGCCTATGATACTGATCAGAAGAAGGCGAGGAGATATACCATGAGACTTCATCCCAGGTATTCTTCTTTGATCCTTCCAGCAGAAAAGGAGAGTTTTCACTCTATTATAGATGCAGCCAGGAAGATGGAAGCTAGTGCCAATATTCAGAAACAGTCAAAGGCACAGGCTTCGGGTTCTAAGCCCCCAGTTCAGGTTCTACAGGCAGTAAGAGATGGGATAGAGCGAGAGGAACAAGGAAAGGGTTCTGGAGTAAAGTCAAGTCAGGTCTGGGAATGGGTAGTGGCTCAAGCTCTGGCACAGCTGTTCCAGCATGTAGGAGATGTGGGAGACCAACACAGAGGAACTTGTCAGTTGGGATCTACAGCTTGTTTTAGATGTGGACAGGAAGGGCATATTGCTCGAGAGTGTCCTCAGGTGACTTTTGTGGCACCTCCCAGCAGATGAGTTCAGGCAGTGTAGCACAGCCAGTAGGGCAGCCAGCAACTTCAACTATGCCTCAGGGTAGTGGTAGAGGTAGAGGGAGAGGGGCAGCCTCTACTTCAGCAGCAGGTTCCCGAGGTGGAAATCCTGTAGCCCCAGCACGGATTTTCACCATGACTCAGGAGGAGGCTACATGTCGAACACAGTGGTGTCAGGTAATCTCATCATTGGGTGTTCAGATGTGTATGCTTTGATGGACCCCGGTGCTTCTCATTCCTTTATTGCTTCGAGAGCCATAGAGAGATTGGGTTTGATCAGTTCTGAGTTAGAGTATCCTCTCTGGGTCAGTGGACCTAGATGTGACCCATCAGTGGCAGTGTCAGTCTGTCGTTTCAGTCCAGTTTCATAGAGGGTAGATGCCTTCCAGCTGACCTTGTGGTTCTAGACTTGACAGATTTTGATGTCATTCTAGGGATGGATTGGCTATCTGCATATAGTGCTACTTTGGACTGTAGAGAGAAGATAGTGAGTCTCAGAGACCAGGATGGGTTAGAGTGTGTCTTCAGAGGAGACAGGAGAGGTACACCCAGAGGTATGATTTCAGCCCTTCAGGCTCGTCGTTTGCTTAGGAGGGGTTGTCAGGGGTTTTCTAGCTCATGTGAGAGAGCTAGACAGTCAGGTTAGGGAACCAGCCGCAGTACCAGTAGTTCGAGAGTTTCTTGATGTTTTCCCAGATGAACTTCCAGGACTACCACCTGGTAGGGAGATAGAGTTTTGAAATAGAATTGCTGCCTGATACCAGACCTATCTCTATTTCTCCCTACAGGATGGCGCCAGCAGAGTTAAAAGAGTTAAAGAGAGCAGTTACAGGACTTGGTAGATAAGGGTTTCATTCGCCCTAGTACCTCACCTTGGGGTGCTCCAGTACTCTTTGTCAGAAAGAAGGATGGATCCCTCAGACTTTGTATTGACTACAGACAGTTAAACAAGGTCACTACCAAGAATAGATATCCCTTGCCTAGGATTGATGATCTATTTGACCAGCTAGCTGGAGCAGGTTGTTTTTCTCTAATAGATCTAAGATCCGGGTAATCATCAGTTGAGAGTCAGAGAGACAGATGTAATACCCGGCTAGACCCGGTATCGGAATTCCTACGTTCCGGCGGATTTTTCCGTTGGAAGTCGGGATTCGAGGATGTCGGAGCTTGCCCTAAGGGTATAAGAAAGGTTTTTTAAGATGTTTTTAAGTGTTTTTATCATGTTTGCATGTTTTGAGTTAAGAAAATTGAGTTTTTGAAATGAAAGGGCCAAGGGGACAAAAGCCAGGTTCGGCCGCCGAAGGTGAAGTTCGGCCGCCGAAAGTTGCATGGTTTTGCATGCACGTTAGGCCGCCGAAGGAAGAGTCGGTTGGCCACCACAAAAGCCCCTTTGCCCGAGACTTGAGTGTTAAACACTCTGTTTTTGGGTCAAAGGTAGGTTCAAGCTCTCCTTGGTGTGTTTTCTCATGTTTTCCTCAAATCTTGCATGTTTTAACTTGTTTTTAGCTTTGTTTTAGAGATTTGAGCAAAAGGAAGCAAAGTTGAGCAACTTGGAGATTTGAGTGAGTTTTCCCCCATCTCCAAGCTTGGATCATCAATCCTCGTTCTTCAAGAGGTAAGCATGGATCCTCACCTCCCTTATGTTTAAAGTAAGTTTTAAAGTTTTTAGAGAGTTTTATGGGTTAGTTTTGGTGGAGCTTGAGTTGAGCATATGTTGAGCATATGCTATTTGATGTTGTTTTAGGGGTTTGAGTTAGTTTATAGACCCCTATATGCATGAGATATGTTATGTGCTAGTTGAGAAGTGTTGGTATGCATGTTATGGGTGTTTTATAGGTTTTTGGAGGCTGGAACCCTGAGTTGTGTCGGGATTCTGCCTTTCTGGAGAATCCAGGTTCGGCCGCCGAAGCAAGGTTCGGCCGCCGAACCCCTTGTGGAGGCAGTTTCGGCTGCCAAACCTTGCCCCCGAAAGCTAGGCTTTTGGTGAGAAAGAGACTTTCGGCCGCCGAAAGAGGGAGTTCGGCCCGCCGAAAGTGCATGAGTTTCGTCTCTGGACGAGACTTTCGGCCGCCGAAGGTGCCGCCGAACATGCATGAGTTTCGTCTCTGGAGGGAGGTTTCGGCCGCCGAACCAGCCGCCGAAAGTGCCCTGTCCAGCCTTCCTTTGCCCATTTTGTCATGCATGCTTATGATGTTTTAGAGGGTTTTGGGGAGATATTAAGAGTTATGTTTAAGTAAGTTTGGTCCTCATTTGAGTCCACCTGTGTAGGTGCGGACCCGAGAGACCAAGGAGGCCCACAGAGTTAGAGTTACAGAGACTGCCCAGCAGTTGACAGAGGTGAGTGGAACAGAACTTTATTTTTAAAGTTAAGAATGTTTTAGCATGATTCATGCATCATTACTGCCATGTTTATGTAGGATGCTTTGCATTAGTATTCACCAAGTTGATGCATTGCATTATTATTGTACATGTGGATTGGACCGAGGCATTCAAATCAGCCCAAACTGTCATTATTGTATGTCCGTGTGGCTCCTTGGGGCCGGCATTTCACCACGGATGAGTCCCGTGAGAGCCCTTCATAGGCCTCGGGCACTCATGAGTAGTTAGTGAGAAACCTGTGATCAGCTCCTTTAGCAACGCACTGACAGAGGGAAGTTTTGGGATCATGTCCAATCCGAAAAAAGAAACCACAGTGCAGTACGCAACATATGCCAGCATGTTTTCGGAAATTGATTTTTTTATAGCATTCCGCTCACTAGGCTTTAGCAGGTCATCCCCTCCCTCCCCATTTTCATCGGGCCTCGAGAAAGAAAGAGAAAGAGAAACCAAGCAAAGGCATTGTAAAAGTAAGCATAGTCGACATGTAATGACGCCAGCACAGAGGAATGTAATGCCAGCAAAAGCAAAACCAAGTTACACAAAGTATTAGAGCATTGTGCGCCCCCTGCCTAGGTTTATCCCATTTGTCACATGTCCTCAACGACGAGAACAAGCATGACCAAGCAAGGCTTGTGCCAGCCTAGCATTTGCAATCTCTGTAGTTACGTATGGCACCACAGCAGGTACACCTTCCAGGCAACCGACAAGCAGCACGTCCAGCCAGTTGAGAGAAAAGTTTCAAGAAAAGAAAAGATACTCAACCAAAGAAAGACAAAAAGAACTAAGTTCAGCCTTGTTTAAGTGTATCCAGAATGGGCTTCATAGCACACCAGGAACTCACACCATGGCTTGCATCGCATCCCGCCAGCCTTAACCCAAGCACGGACTAGTGCCGGTGATGCCGGCAAGCAAGCATCCAATTGATACTCCAAGCATGGGGATCGGCCCCAATAGCACTGAGTTCGTCGTCGGAGTTGAGGTACTGACCGCCGAGTTGGATGGAAATATTAGCACAACAAAATCCCGAAGCCCAGTGCATCACCTGGAAACTCGC
>NW_025215481.1:1157605-1160105 GCF_001659605.2 Manihot esculenta | reverse complement strand
TAGGTATTGCAAAACCACAACAGCCCCGACGTCCATCCACGACCCCGAGGAACGTAACACCCCACCAAGCAGCAGGCCTACACCACCAAGGACACAAACTAAGACAGGTTGCATCGCACGTCCGCCTGTGTTCAGAGTGCGGCATCCACACCTTGAACCGGCTTCCATTTGACACCCCCCGGCAAAGCCTTCGACCCCAATAGCTTCAGCCCTGTCGCCAGACCCAAACGCCTCAAAAGTCTATGCCACCAGGAACTCACACCATGCCCATTGCATCGCATTTCCGCCAGCACGTTGACCCAAGCACGGCACTAGAATGCCACACCGAAGCCTTGCACAAGCATCCAATTGATACTCCAAGCATGGGGATCGGCCCCAATAGCACTGAGTTCGTCGTCGGAGTTGAGGTACTGACCGCCGAGTTGGATGGAAATATTAGCACAACAAAATCCCGAAGCCCAGTGCATCACCTGGAAACTCGCACATCGGCGCGGGCACAACACACAAATGCCATGCCCACACCTTGCACCAGCGTCCATTTAACACGCCCAAGCATTGGGATAAACCACCGGATCATTTCCTTGAACTGTCACCAATGGCCCTGGAATGGGCCCCACCGGGCCCGGGATGGGCCCCACCGGGTCCACCACGCCCGAGAATTTTTTTCGATGTTGAATCGAGAGGTAGAGGTGGAGAGGGGGCTAACAAGCTTATTCGCATGCTATACCGATGCCCACATATGGCCTAGCGCATGCCCAGGCCCCGGCCTTGCTGGCCCCCCCAGGGGGGTGACTACCCACACCCCCCTAAAGAGCCTTAGGAACAAGTTGGGCTGTGGCAGGAGGAAACATCACAATGTCTGAGGTGACACACCCCCCCTAAAAAATTCAATTTTAGGTATTTTGACCTGATTTTTTGCAGATACCTTTATAAAAATGTAATCTAATTTTACAAAAATTTTGAAAATTTTTTATCGAGTCTAGGTATTTTTTTTTATTTTTTAAGTGTTAAAAATTCAAAAAATCATAAAAAATAGAAAACCCGTCAGAAAATCACCAAATTTTTTGTGGAACCTTAGAAAAATATTATAAATTTATTTGAGTTGTTATTTGGTGATTTTCTTAAACTTTGCACGGAGACATGACAATGCATGGGGTGACATGACAATACATGAGGTGACATGACAATGTTTGAAGTGACACACCCCCTAAAAAATTCAATTTTAGGTATTTTGACCTGATATTTTGCAGATATATTTAGAAGAATATAATCTAATTTTACAAAAATTTTGAGAATTTTTTATCCAGTCTAGGTATTTTTTTTTATTTTTTAAGTGTTAAAAATTCAGAAAATCATAAAAAAAACATAACTCGTCAGAAAATCACCAAATTTTGTGTGGCACCTTAGAAAAATATAACAAATTTAATTGAGTTGTCATTTGGTGATTTTTTAAAACTTTTCAAAGAGAATTGGCTTGTGTCACAATTCTTGCCAATTTTGGGCATGCATGGTGGCTATAGGAAAAGTAAATGGAGGAGGTAGTGCTCTTGATCTCACAACATATTGTTTCGTGTTCTTTTTGCAATGTGAGATAAAATAGATAAAAACTCATAGAGGTTGCAATAATTGGTTCATAGTCTCAATGAGTAAAAGAGAATCACTCCATAGATTTTCATTGCCCATGCGATGATGGCAAGTGTGCGTCCAAGCATGTGAGCCAACCATTGCAAAATGTTGGTCAATATTTTTTCTCGTGTGTTGAAAGATATTGTCATTGTATAAGTATTCAAGCTTGAGCTTGTTCAGTACAGAAAACAATGGCACGCTTTGCTCGTTGAAGTGTACAATTAATTGACCGCGTGAACCTCTTTTGGCCTGGTGGTTGGCCAACGGGATATACTTGTTTACCAATGCTAACCTCATTTTGCAAAACATGTGCAAATAGCATCAACCCCAACGTTGCACCACGGGCTCATTGGGGAGCAATGGGCACAGCAGGAGGGAGCCACGGGCCAATTGGCTGCTACTGGGCGTGGGAGCAATTCGCCACGGGCCCGTAGGCGCCTTCCTGAGCACAGTTCCCAGTGCAGCAGCAAGGCGCCACGGGCCCGTAGGCGCCTTCCTGAGCACAGTTTCCCGTGCAGCAGCAAGGCGCCACGGGCCCGTAGGCGCCTTCCTGAGCACAGATCCCCGTGCAGCAGCAATGCGCCACGGGCCCGTTGGCGAGGAGCAGCGCACTGGTATTTGGGATGTTACTTACTCTGGTTCGATTAGATAAAATTAAAAAAAAAATCGAATCAAACCAATTATTGATAACAGTATATTATTATTTTCAATAATACAGGGAGATTAAACCATAATCAAATTCAAAATATTTCAATTAAATTTTAGAATATTAGAAATAAGGTGTGAAAAATTAAAAAATCCACTAAAAAACCCAACCAAACGAACCGAATCAGATCGGTTCGATCGAAATCAATTTTTATCCAAATCGATTCGA
>NW_025215481.1:1135105-1137605 GCF_001659605.2 Manihot esculenta | reverse complement strand
TAAAACTTTTCAAAGAGAATTGGCTTGTGTCACAATTCTTGCCAATTTTGGGCATGCATGGTGGCTATAGGAAAAGTAAATGGAGGAGGTAGTGCTCTTGATCTCACAACATATTGTTTCGTGTTCTTTTTGCAATGTGAGATAAAATAGATAAAAACTCATAGAGGTTGCAATAATTGGTTCATAGTCTCAATGAGTAAAAGAGAATCACTCCATAGATTTTCATTGCCCATGCGATGATGGCAAGTGTGCGTCCAAGCATGTGAGCCAACCATTGCAAAATGTTGGTCAATATTTTTTCTCGTGTGTTGAAAGATATTGTCATTGTATAAGTATTCAAGCTTGAGCTTGTTCAGTACAGAAAACAATGGCACGCTTTGCTCGTTGAAGTGTACAATTAATTGACCGCGTGAACCTCTTTTGGCCTGGTGGTTGGCCAACGGGATATACTTGTTTACCAATGCTAACCTCATTTTGCAAAACATGTGCAAATAGCATCAACCCCAACGTTGCACCACGGGCTCATTGGGGAGCAATGGGCACAGCAGGAGGGAGCCACGGGCCAATTGGCTGCTACTGGGCGTGGGAGCAATTCGCCACGGGCCCGTAGGCGCCTTCCTGAGCACAGTTCCCAGTGCAGCAGCAAGGCGCCACGGGCCCGTAGGCGCCTTCCTGAGCACAGTTTCCCGTGCAGCAGCAAGGCGCCACGGGCCCGTAGGCGCCTTCCTGAGCACAGATCCCCGTGCAGCAGCAATGCGCCACGGGCCCGTTGGCGAGGAGCAGCGCACTGGTATTTGGGATGTTACTTACTCTGGTTCGATTAGATAAAATTAAAAAAAAAATCGAATCAAACCAATTATTGATAACAGTATATTATTATTTTCAATAATACAGGGAGATTAAACCATAATCAAATTCAAAATATTTCAATTAAATTTTAGAATATTAGAAATAAGGTGTGAAAAATTAAAAAATCCACTAAAAAACCCAACCAAACGAACCGAATCAGATCGGTTCGATCGAAATCAATTTTTATCCAAATCGATTCGAACCGGTTCGATTTGATGTCAAATCGAGAGGTAGAGGTGGAGAGGGGGCTAACAAGCTTATTTGCAGGCTATACCGATGCCCACGTATGGCCTAGCGCATGCCCAGGCCCCGGCCTTGCTGGCCCCCCCAGGGGGGTGACTACCCACACCCCCCTAAAGAGCCTTAGGAACAAGTTGGGCTGTGGCAGGAGGAAACATCACAATGTCTGAGGTGACACACCCCCCCTAAAAAATTCAATTTTAGGTATTTTGACCTGATTTTTTGCAGATACCTTTATAAAAATGTAATCTAATTTTACAAAAATTTTGAAAATTTTTTATCGAGTCTAGGTATTTTTTTTTATTTTTTAAGTGTTAAAAATTCAAAAATCATAAAAAATAGAAAACCCGTCAGAAAATCACCAAATTTTTTGTGCAGCCTTAGAAAAATATTATAAATTTATTTGAGTTGTTATTTGGTGATTTCCTTAAACTTTGCACGGAGAATTGGGATATGTCACGGTTGTTGCCAAATTTGGGCATGGATGTTCTCCCATAGGAAAAGTGGATGGGGGAGGTAGTGCTCTTTGATCTCACAACATATTTTGCGATGTTGGATACAACGAATAAAAACCCTCTGGCTGTGTGCAAATCATTGGATCATAGACTTGGTGAGCAGGAGAGAATCACCCCATAGGATCGCATTGTCCGTGCGATGACGGCAAGTGTACGTCCAAGCCCGTGAGCCAACCATCGCGGGTTGTTGGGGATGTTTTTCTCATGTGTTGAAAGAAAGATGTTGCCACTGTACAAGTACACAATCCTGGTTGCGTGTTGGAACCGTACAGTGCCCGGTGGTTTGCCAATGGAACGTATTCGGACTTGGACTCAAGATTCGGGACTTGAGAATCGACGGCCGTGAGCCGTCGTGCTCTCGGGACTCTGGGGCCTTGGTGCACGCGTGGTGCTCTCGGGGAGGGGGGCGTAACCTCGGTGCCTCCGGGCGGGAAGTTGGAGGGGACGAGGGGGGAGGGACGAATCGGAGCGACAAAGGGCTGAATCTCAGTGGATCGTGGCAGCAAGGCCACTCTGCCACTTACAATACCCCGTCGCGTATTTAAGTCGTCTGCAAAGGATTCAGCCCGCCGCCCGGTGGGAATTGTACTTCAAGGCGGCCCGCGCGGCTCGTCCGCCGCGAGGGCTTGGCCAACGGCACGTGCCTTTGGGGGCCGGAGGGCCCCTACTGAGGGTCGGCAAACGGGCGGCGGACACAGGCGTCGCTTCTGGCCCGGATTCTGACTTAGAGGCGTTCAGTCATAATCCAGCGCACGGTAGCTTCGCGCCACTGGCTTTTCAACCAAGCGCGATGACCAATTGTGCGAATCAACGGTTCCTCTCGTACTAGGTTGAATTACCATCGCGGGCGCGGTCATCAGTAGGGTAAAACTAACCTGTCTCACGACGGTCTAAAA
>NW_025215481.1:1122291-1129791 GCF_001659605.2 Manihot esculenta | reverse complement strand
CACGTTCGCTGGCCAGCCATGCAGTCTGGCGCTATTTCGCCCGTTGGCCAACTGGGAAGGTCTGCCTGCCTTGCCGAGGTTCCACGGGCCAGCAACCCTTCTGCCCAAGCCATCTCCGCGGGTTGTGCCTTCCTGCGGCAACCAGCTCTGCCAAGCATCTAGGTTTCCCCTTGGTTGGCCTACGGGTTATGCAGTCTCCCTCCTTGGTTGGCCTACGGCTCACCTAAGCTTTTCCGTGGTTGGCCTACGAGTCTTCCCAGCTCGTTCACGGTTGGCCTATGGGGCATCCGAGCTGCCTGTTGCCAGGCCAGCTACTGCTGGCTGATTTTGCCCAGCAGATTTTCGCCCGCCTATGCGTTCCGCCTGGCAGGCCTTCCACCCTGCCAGCCAATCCGTCCGTAGGCCTACTGGCCAGTCCGGGTTGGGCAACCTACATCCGATTTTGGCAACTTCAGCCCGTCAAGGGCTTCACCAGCCAATTTCCAGCATATGTCAGCCCCTGATGATGGCCAGTTGGGCCATCCAGCCAATTGGACTTGGGGGAGCTCCTTGGGTCAGTAACATTCTCCTCCAGCTAATGTGGCGACGCCCTCGTCGCCCCTTGCCAGTAGGCTAGCACTTCATCCTCATTCTCCCATAGGTTGAGCTCATGCTCCCAAGTTGCTTCAGCATCGGATAGGCCCTTCCATCGTACCAAGTACTCCTTGTAGCTTGGATGGTTGGCTCTCCTTGGCACTACCCGGTGAGATACAATTTCCTCCACTTGGTTGGCATAGCTCTTGCCCACAGCAGCTGGTGCCCGTTGAGACACCCCTCTATTCGGCTCTCCCTCATCCTTGTGGAAAGGTTTCAGCATGCTCACATGGAACACAGGATGGGCTTCAATATGTTCAGGTAATTTTACCCTATATGCTACATTTCCAATCCGCTTCTCAACGAGGAAGGGGCCTTCATATCTTCGAAGAAGACCTTTGTGGACTTTCCCATAATTTCTTATCAAATGTGGAAGGAGTTTAACCATTACCAAGTCTCCCTCCTTGAATTCCACATGCCTCCTTGATGCATCAGCCCATTTCTTCATCTTCTTTGATGCTTTGCTAAGGTATTCTTTAGCAATTTCCCTTTTCTCTTGCCATCCCTTAGCCATCTTGTATGCTCCTGGGCTCCTTCCCCCATAGCTTGTGGCAACTGTATGAGGGGTGAGAGGTTGTCTCCCCGTGGCAATTTCGAACGGGCTAGCTCCAGTGGCTTCAGATTTTTGCAAATTATAGGAGAATTGTGCTACATCCAGGAGCTGCACCCAGTCTTTCTGATTGGCACTAACAAAGTGCCTCAAATACATCTCCAACAAGGCATTTACTCTTTCGGTCTGTCCATCGGTTTGTGGATGAAAAGAGGTGGAAAAATTCAGCTCCGTGCCCATCAATCTGAATAGCTCGGTCCAGAATTTCCCCGTGAACCGTATGTCACGGTCACTCACAATCGACCGAGGTATGCCCCAATACTTCACAACATGTTTAAAGAACAACCGGGCAGCATCTTCAGCATTAAATTTATCCGGGACAGGGATAAAGGTAGCATACTTGCTAAACCTGTCCACCACCACCATGATATTTCCACATCCATCCACCTTTGGGAGCCCTACAATGAAATCCATAGAAACTGACTCCCATGGCTTTTCTGGAATGGGCAGGGGCTCTAGCAATCCAGCAGGCTTCCTCTGCTCGCCCTTGTCTTGCTGGCATATCAGGCATGTTTTCACATAGGCCTCCACATCATGCTTCAGTCGAGGCCAGGAGTAGGCTCGCTCCACCAACGCCCTTGTGCGATTTATACCAGGGTGGCCGGCCCATAGAGAGTCATGGCACTCTTTTATAATTTCCTTGCGCAAGTCTCCCCAATCAGGGACATATAGACAACCTGATTCTGTCTTCAACAGTTCTCCATCAACAACATACTTGCGCACCCTACCTAGCCGGGCCCAATCCAGCAACTCCTGTGAGTGCTTATCATGCTTCATGCCTTGTCTTATCCGCTCCTCCAGCGGTAACGTTGGCACACTTGTGGCTGCCAATTCTGCCTTCCTGGATAAAGCATCAGCCACAAGATTGGCTCGGCCTGGTTTGTACTCCATCATAAAATCGAACTCCCCCAGGAATGCCTGCCACCGAGCTTGCTTGGGTGTCAACTTCTTCTGGGTTAGGAAGTAGCTGGTGGCTACATTGTCTGTCCTCACCACGAATTTAGATCCCAGAAGATAATGCCTCCACGTCCTCAAGCAGTGCACTACAGCGGTCATTTCTTTTTCTTGAACCGTATAGCGCCGCTCAGTGTCATTCAGCTTCCTGCTTTCATAAGCAACTGGGTGGCCTTCCTGCATTAGCACCCCGCCTATCGCATAATCAGAGGCATCAGTTTGGACTTCAAATGGTTTGGAGAAATCGGGCAGGGCAAGCACTGGCTCTTCAGTCATGGCCTTCTTTAGTGCTTCAAAAGCCTTTTGGCACTTCTCATCCCAATCCCACTGATTGTTCTTCTTTAGTAAGTCTGTTAGTGGGGCAGAAATAGAAGAGTAGCCTTTTATGAATCTTCGATAATAGTTGGCTAGTCCAAGGAAGGATCGCAGCTCCGTCACTTTCTTTGGGGGATGCCATTCATTGATGGCTTTGATTTTGCTTCGATCCATCCTCACCTTACCTTCCCCCACTATATGGCCAAGGAAGGGTACCTCCCTTTGTGCAAAGAGGCACTTCTCCTTCTTAACATACAATTCATTTTCTTTCAGCACCTTGAAGACCTGCCTCAAATGCTCAATATGCTCTTGTAGTGTATTGCTATAGATAACAATATCATCCAAATACACTACTACAAATTTGTCAAGAAAGGGGTAGAGTACTTTATTCATTAAGGTGCAAAAAGTAGCAGGTGCATTTGTGAGCCCAAAAGGCATCACAAGAAATTCATAGGATCCATACCTCGTTACACAAGCTGTCTTGTGCTCATCTCCTTCAGCGATGCGAACCTGCCAGTAGCCCGATCTCAAGTCCAGCTTGGTGAACCAGCGGGCACCACCAAGCCTATCAAAGAGGTCCGCTGGCAATGGGATTGGGTACTTGTTCTTCACAGTGATTTTATTCAAGGCCCGATAGTCCACACACATTCTGAGCGAACCGTCCTTCTTCTTTTGAAATAAAACAGGAGCTCCATAGGGTGATTTGGACGGTTGAATGAAACCAGCATCCAGGAGCTCCTTGAGCTGCCTCCTTAGCTCCTCCAATTCTGGGGGTGCAAGCCTATATGGCACACCCGAAGGTGGCTTGGCACCAGGCTCTAACTCGATCACATGATCCACCTCTCTTCTTGGTGGCAATTTCTTTGGCAATTCCGATGGCATCAGGTCTTTGAATTCCTCCAAGACATCCAGCACCTCCACGGGTATGGCTTCAGCCTTTACTTCATCCATCTCCTTCAAGGAGACAAGGTAGGTTGGCTCTTTCCTCCTGACTCCCTTGCAGAATTGCATAGCCGAGAGTGATTGGCTATGGCTGGATTTTCCCCGTTCTAGGGGAATTGTGCAAATGTTCCCATTCTCCACAATGTACATTGAATCAGCAAAAGGAATGGGGACTGCCTTTACTTTGTCCATAAATTCCATCCCCAACACACAAGGATAGTCATCCATAATTACAATAGTGAAGTCAAGAGTCCCAAGCCACTCACCTATCTGCACCTTGACATCCTTTGCCACACCATGGACCATGTTGGGCTTGGAGTTGACTGCCTTTAGCCATGCCAATGTGGGTTCATAGCTTACTCCCATTCGATTGGCATCTTCTAGCCTAAGAAAGTTGTTGGAAGCACCAGTGTCAACCAAGGCACATACCTTGTTGTCCCCCATTTTCATGTTGACATAGAGTTGGCCCTTCCTTTCCTTGGGTGGCTCCTGTTTGCACACCGCTGCAAGTTGGAGTGATCCCATGCTTGCCTCATCAACCTTCTTGCTGCTGCCTTCCTTGTCCTCAACCATGGCAGAAAGTTTATTTCTCTTTGGGCAATCTCTAGCACGGTGAGGGCCTTCACAAAGGAAGCATTTCATGGCCCACCGGGCTGCTGTATTTTTGTTGGAGGAGAACTCGGGCTTCTTGAATTTAAAAGGATTCTCCTTCTTTTTGCCATTCTTTTGGCTATCATTTGGCCTAGGGCTGGCTTCAGCAGGCCCCTTGCCCTTGGTAATTTTTGCCTTGCCTTTATCAGGCTGCCTCCTGAATTCCACCAAGGACTCAGCAATGGAAATTGCTGTGGCCAAATCTTGAGCTCCCCTCCTTTGGACTTCCAGCTTGGCCCAATGCTGCAAGCCATCCAAGAAAGCGAACAAAGCTTCATTATCAGGATAATCAGGGATCTCAAGAATTACCTCAGAGAATTCCTTGACATAGTCCCGAATACTCCCCCGTTGTGTCAGCCTACGCAGCTTAGCTCTTGCCTCCGAGGCAGCATTTTCAGGATAAAATTGTTTCTTCAATTCCTTCTTGAAGTCACTCCAAGTAGCAACTGTACAGAGGCCTTTCTCTATGTCAGCATAGCGCCTTCTCCACCATACCATGGCAGTATCTGCCAAGTATAAGGATGCACTGTCCACCTTGACACCTTCATCAGTGATCCCCATGGCTCTAAAGAATTGCTCCATGCTCCACAAGAAGTTATCTATCTCCTTGGCATTTCTGGAGCCTTTGAAAGGGGCAGGTTTTGGCACCTCCATCCGCTGTGGAGTGGCTGCCATCCCTACGGACATAGATGGGCTAGCAACGCTTCCTTGTGCCACGGCTTTCTTCAACAATGCTAGCTCGTCCACTACTTCCCTTACTCTGCCCAGCACTCTATCCAGTTCTTCCCGCAAGAACCGATTTTCTTCCTTCAGTGTGGCAATTTCCTCACCCAGGCTGTGGCGGGTTGTCTCGTTATCACTAGCCAGCCTATCGATGGCACCGTTCAAGGCAGTTTGCACCTCCTCCCGGAACTCATCAGCAGCCGATGTGAGTTCTTCCAAATGCAAATCTATTTCCTCGAACTTCTCCTCGCCATCCACGAGCTTCAGCTCTACCTTGGCCAGCCTTGTCTCCACATCTCCCAACTCACTAACAGTGCGAGAGGGTTCACGAGACTTACCCCTGGTTCCCTTCTTGCGTCCAGCAGGCTGAGACACCACAGCAGGCTGCTGCTCTACGCCACCAGTTTGGCCACCATGGACAGATTGCTCTACTGGATCTGCCATGCCCACTTCCAACACTGCTCTGATACCACTTGTCACGTCCCTTGCTAGAAGACTCAACAATTTCGTCTCTCCAAGGCCACGTGCGGCACTTAGACCACTTCCCTGGGCTAAGTCAGCCTTCTCACCAGCAGCAGTTCACCTATGGGAGGTTGAACTCAACGGAGTGCACAACACCCTTGGAAGCAATTGGCCAATGAATACAAGCAACAAGGAAGGAAGAAGAGTGATTGCAGAAGATTGAATGTGGGGAAGCTTGCTTTGTATTGCTATAAGAATAGATTTACAAGAGCACTCTTTACAGCACACACTCACTCACAATGGCCTGTACAAATGAATGTCTAAGGGGGTATTTATAGGCATCCCCCACCTCCTATGTACAATGACAAAATTGCCCTTCTCCAGAACATTCAGGGGCTTTTTGGTAAATTTACATTCCATGGAGAATTCTAGAATTGGCTGGTAGAGCTTTCCAGCATAGTTCTGGAACCTTCTGGGCTGGTCTGGTACACTCCAGGCTGTTCTGGGTGCTTCTGGGCAGTTCTGAGCCCGTCTGGAAGCTTCATAGGCCAACCAGCTCTGCTGGCCAACCATGCCCCGTTGGCCAACCATGCCTGCCAGGTCCCTTTATCCGTAGGCCTATCGTATCCGTAGGCCAACCAGATCCGTAGGCCAGCAATCTCTGTAGGCCAACTACTCTCCGTAGGCCTATCGCCTGTGCGCCCCGCAGCTCTGTGCCCAGCGCATCCCCAGCGCTTCCTGGCACCCGCGCATGCCTCCTGCGCGCCCCGCAGTCCCCATCTGCGAGAAAGGGTTACTTGGCCTTCTCCCGTAGGCCTACCACGCAACCCGCCAGCTACCTTCCTCGCACACCGTGCGTCCCTACGTCCCGCACATCATGCTTGTGCCAGTTCCGCTCGTAGGCCTGCCAGGACACCTCTGGTAGCCATTCAGCTTCCATTGGCCAACCAACTTCCAAATTTTGGCAACTCAGCCCGTCAAGGCTTCACCAGCAAATTTCCAACCTATGTCAGCCCCTGATGATGGCCAGTTGGGCCATCCAGCCAATTGGACTTGGGGGAGCTCCTTGGGTCAGTAACAATTAGCACCAAGCTCATCCCCCCAGCCTAGGTATTGCAAAACCACAACAGCCCCGACGTCCATCCACGACCCCGAGGAACGTAAGACCCCACCAAGCAGCAGGCCTACACCACCAAGGACACAAACTAAGACAGGTTGCATCGCACGTCCGCCTGTGTTCAGAGTGCGGCATCCACACCTTGAACCGGCTTCCATTTGACACCCCCCGGCAAAGCCTTCGACCCCAATAGCTTCAGCCCTGTCGCCAGACCCAAACGCCTCAAAAGTCTATGCCACCAGGAACTCACACCATGCCCATTGCATCGCATTTCCGCCAGCACGTTGACCCAAGCACGGCACTAGAATGCCACACCGAAGCCTTGCACAAGCATCCAATTGATACTCCAAGCATGGGGATCGGCCCCAATAGCACTGAGTTCGTCGTCGGAGTTGAGGTACTGACCGCCGAGTTGGATGGAAATATTAGCACAACAAAATCCCGAAGCCCAGTGCATCACCTGGAAACTCGCACATCGGCACGGGCACAACACACAAATGCCATGCCCACACCTTGCACCAGCGTCCATTTAACACGCCCAAGCATTGGGATAAACCACCGGATCATTTCCTTGAACTGTCACCAATGGCCCTGGAATGGGCCCCACCGGGCCCGGGATGGGCCCCACCGGGTCCACCACGCCCGAGAATTTTTTTCGATGTTGAATCGAGAGGTAGAGGTGGAGAGGGGGCTAACAAGCTTATTCGCATGCTATACCGATGCCCACATATGGCCTAGCGCATGCCCAGGCCCCGGCCTTGCTGGCCCCCCCAGGGGGGTGACTACCCACACCCCCCTAAAGAGCCTTAGGAACAAGTTGGGCTGTGGCAGGAGGAAACATCACAATGTCTGAGGTGACACACCCCCCCTAAAAAATTCAATTTTACGTATTTTGACCTGATTTTTTGCAGATACCTTTATAAAAATGTAATCTAATTTTACAAAAATTTTGAAAATTTTTTATCAAGTCTAGGTATTTTTTTTTATTTTTTAAGTGTTAAAAATTCAAAAAATCATAAAAAATAGAAAACCCGTCAGAAAATCACCAAATTTTTTGTGGAACCTTAGAAAAATATTATAAATTTATTTGAGT
>NW_025215481.1:1099791-1102291 GCF_001659605.2 Manihot esculenta | reverse complement strand
CCCAGCCTAGGTATTGCAAAACCACAACAGCCCCGACGTCCATCCACGACCCCGAGGAACGTAACACCCCACCAAGCAGCAGGCCTACACCACCAAGGACACAAACTAAGACAGGTTGCATCGCACGTCCGCCTGTGTTCAGAGTGCGGCATCCACACCTTGAACCGGCTTCCATTTGACACCCCCCGGCAAAGCCTTCGACCCCAATAGCTTCAGCCCTGTCGCCAGACCCAAACGCCTCAAAAGTCTATGCCACCAGGAACTCACACCATGCCCATTGCATCGCATTTCCGCCAGCACGTTGACCCAAGCACGGCACTAGAATGCCACACCGAAGCCTTGCACAAGCATCCAATTGATACTCCAAGCATGGGGATCGGCCCCAATAGCACTGAGTTCGTCGTCGGAGTTGAGGTACTGACCGCCGAGTTGGATGGAAATATTAGCACAACAAAATCCCGAAGCCCAGTGCATCACCTGGAAACTCGCACATCGGCACGAGCACAACACACAAATGCCATGCCCACACCTTGCACCAGCGTCCATTTAACACGCCCAAGCATTGGGATAAACCACCGGATCATTTCCTTGAACTGTCACCAATGGCCCTGGAATGGGCCCCACCGGGCCCGGGATGGGCCCCACCGGGTCCACCACGCCCGAGAATTTTTTTCGATGTTGAATCGAGAGGTAGAGGTGGAGAGGGGGCTAACAAGCTTATTCGCATGCTATACCGATGCCCACATATGGCCTAGCGCATGCCCAGGCCCCGGCCTTGCTGGCCCCCCCAGGGGGGTGACTACCCACACCCCCCTAAAGAGCCTTAGGAACAAGTTGGGCTGTGGCAGGAGGAAACATCACAATGTCTGAGGTGACACACCCCCCCTAAAAAATTCAATTTTACGTATTTTGACCTGATTTTTTGCAGATACCTTTATAAAAATGTAATCTAATTTTACAAAAATTTTGAAAATTTTTTATCAAGTCTAGGTATTTTTTTTTATTTTTTAAGTGTTAAAAATTCAAAAAATCATAAAAAATAGAAAACCCGTCAGAAAATCACCAAATTTTTTGTGGAACCTTAGAAAAATATTATAAATTTATTTGAGTTGTTATTTGGTGATTTTCTTAAACTTTGCACGGAGACATGACAATGCATGGGGTGACATGACAATACATGAGGTGACATGACAATGTTTGAAGTGACACACCCCCTAAAAAATTCAATTTTAGGTATTTTGACCTGATATTTTGCAGATATATTTAGAAGAATATAATCTAATTTTACAAAAATTTTGAAATTTTTTTATCCAGTCTAGGTATTTTTTTTTATTTTTTAAGTGTTAAAAATTCAGAAAATCATAAAAAAAACATAACTCGTCAGAAAATCACCAAATTTTGTGTGGCACCTTAGAAAAATATAACAAAGTTAATTGAGTTGTCATTTGGTGATTTTTTAAAACTTTTCAAAGAGAATTGGCTTGTGTCACAATTCTTGCCAATTTTGGGCATGCATGGTGGCTATAGGAAAAGTAAATGGAGGAGATAGTGCTCTTGATCTCACAACATATTGTTTCGTGTTCTTTTTGCAATGTGAGATAAAATAGATAAAAACTCATAGAGGTTGCAATAATTGGTTCATAGTCTCAATGAGTAAGAGAGAATCACTCCATAGATTTTCATTGCCTATGCGATGATGGCAAGTGTGCGTCCAAGCATGTGAGCCAACCATTGCAAAATGTTGGTCAATATTTTTTCTCGTGTGTTGAAAGATATTGTCATTGTATAAGTATTCAAGCTTGAGCTTGTTCAGTACAGAAAACAATGGCACGCTTTGCTCGTTGAAGTGTACAATTAATTGACTGCGTGAACCTCTTTTGGGCTGGTGGTTGGCCAACGGGATATACTTGTTTACCAATGCTAACCTCATTTTGCAAAACATGTGCAAATAGCATCAACCCCAACGTTGCACCACGGGCTCATTGGGGAGCAATGGGCACAGCAGGAGGGAGCCACGGGCCAATTGGCTGCCACTGGGCGTGGGAGCAATTCGCTACGGGCCCGGTGGCGCCTTCCTGAGCACAGTTTCCCGTGCAGCAGCAAGGCGCCACGGGCCCGTAGGCGCCTTCCTGAGCACAGTTTCCCGTGCAGCAGCAAGGCGCCACGGGCCCGTAGGCGCCTTCCTGAGCACAGTTCCCCGTGCAGCAGCAATGCGCCACGGGCCCGTTGGCGAGGAGCAGCGCACTGGTATTTGGGATGTTACTTACTCTGGTTCGATTAGATAAAATTAAAAAAAAAAAATCGAATCAAACCAATTATTGATAATAGTATATTATTATTTTCAATAATACAGGGAGATTAAACCATAATCAAATTCAAAATATTTCAATTAAATTTTAGAATATTAGAAATAAGGTGTGAAAAATTAAAAAATCCACTAAAAAACCCAACCAAACGAACCGAATCAGATCGGTTCGATCAAAATCAATTTTTATCCGAA
>NW_025215481.1:1061746-1064246 GCF_001659605.2 Manihot esculenta | reverse complement strand
CTGTGTAGGATCGGACCCGAGAGACCGAGGAGGCCATTAGTGCTAGCAGGTGCAGAGTCAGTCAGCGTCTGCCAGGAGGTGAGTAGAACTAAACTTAATCTTTTATGCACAAAATCTAATGCCTAAAGCATGAGCATGCATCATGATTATGTATAGTAGGTTGATTGCACTAGTTCACGAATATGTTGCATTGCATTATTTCATGTTGATGTTGAGGTAGGGTGGACCGAGGCGACTTCAATAGCCCATATCTGTCACGAGTCTTGTCTTAGTCCTTTGAGAGCCGGACAAGTACCTGTAGGAAAGTCCATGTGAGCTCTCAGTGGACCAGACACCATGTCATGTAAGTTACAGGCCTTTGTGAGCTCCTATGGGGGAGCCGGGCACCGACAGAGGGATTTTTGATGTCATGTCCATCCTCTGAGAGGAAAGATGCATGCAAAAAGACAGCCTCTCAGAAACCAGGGTCCGTGGGGAATAAATCTTGCATGAGCCCCGAGACGGACAAGATTATGTGATTTCTCTGTGTTATGACGCATATCATGAAAGCATGAATAAGAAAAAGAAAAGAAAGAAGAATTTAAATGAATAATAATATACCTAAAAATGGGGGAATTAAAGCAAATGTTTTTAGTAAAATGAAATCATAATTAATGAACTGTTTTCTCTGTTTCTACTCACTGGGCTTTTTAGCTCACCCCTTTCCCCTAACCCCAGTGTTGCAGGTTTAAGTCAGAGCTCAGAAGTCAGCAGGGTAAAGATTAAGAGACGTGTGTTTTATGTAATAGTTTATGTTTATGTATCAGTTTAGTAGTTTTAGAAGTGGACATGTAATATAAGTTGATGTAATGTAACTTGAGATAATGTATGTAATTGATAGTAGAGTTTATGTTTATGGATTAGAGTGTGCTTGGCCCTATAGACTGGTTAATCCCTGTTGATGCATGGTTATGTAATGTTTTTATGTTGAGTTGAGAACCAGGCTTGTTGTATGTAATGTTGACCCAGCTAGAGCATTTGACGAGGGCTCTAGCATGGGAAAGTTTATGTTCATAGTTATGTTTTAGCATACGGATCAAGCTTGGTGTATGTTCAGTTTTACAGGTTTTATGTTAAAGTTTTTGGTCATGCATGGGATTTTACCAGGTAATAGTATGTATGTTGGCTTGCTACGGGTCCCGGCGGCCTTAAGCCGATCTGGATCCTAGCGCCGGTGGCGGTTCGGGCCGTTACAGAGGGGTATCGGTTTCCGGGCTGTTACAGAATGGTATCAGAGCTTTGGGCCTCGAGAGTACGGTGTCTTGCACATCGGAAAGAGGTTGGCTTAGAGGTCATAGAAGGGCAAGCACAATAAGAAAGATCAAGAGTAAAATCATGTCCACTAGGATAGGATGTTGAGTCCTGTCTTGCTATGATGATGTGATGTGCCATGATTTCATGCATGTGCATAAATGCTATGTATGTATGATGTAGGTTCATGTGTTTCCACATGGACCGTATGATGCTAATGATGGATTGTATGCTTGTGTGTTGTTCTTCAGAGGAGCCAGAATGCGAGGTGCTCGTCGATCTGTGGAATCGACTGGAGTTCCATCTGAGAGGGAAGGTATGGACACCTTTCCCCCTGCTCTGCCAAGAGCGCAGTCTTGGGGAGTTAGCAGATGGGAAACATCAAGGGACCCTGGAAGGTCTTTTGATGCAAGCAGAGAAGCGATGGCTCCAAGAAGGATGTCAGCTAGTATGAGGGAAGTAGAGTCAGATGTTCAGAGGAGGGATGTCAGTATGGGAGTCAGAGTACCTGAAGAAGGTATGGGAGATTCTCAGGAGGATGCTCAGACTCAGGATTCTAGGATTTCAGGTTCAGGAGGGATTGATCCCTCCACTCTGAGTACAGCTGCCACGAGAGGTAAGAAATGGAAGAGAGGTCTCAGGAAGTCGCAGAAGAAGTTTTGGCAGAATCTGAAGGCTAGTTTGGGTTTTGGTGGTTCAAGCTCTGGCTCGGGCAGTTCAAGGTGCTTGAGGTGCGGAAGGCCGCACAAAGGAGCCTGTCGGGTTGGAACGACAGCTTGTTTTAGGTGTGGACAGGAAGGACACATAGCACGTGAGTGTCCCACTGCGCCCAGGTTGGCTCTGTCCCAACAAGCAGTTTCAGGTAGATCAGCTCAGCCAGTAGCTCCAGCCATAGTTCAGGTTAGTGATCGAGGCAGAGGAAGAGGGTCAGTCCCTCATTCTTCAGGTTCCCGTGGAGAAGGTCCGTCAGCTCCAGCTCGGATCTTCACCCAAGCTCAGCAAGAGGCAGACACATCGAACATGGTGGTGCCAGGTATGCTCACTTTTGAATGTTCTGATGTGTAAGTTTTTGTGAACCCTAGTGTTTTTCTCTTTCTTTAGTTGCTCTAGGAGCCGTCGAGAGGTTGAGTTGATAACTTCTGGGCTAAAGTGTTCTTTTTGGGTCAGTAGACTCAATTGTGATCCATCTGTGGCAGAGTCAGTCTGCCGG
>NW_025215481.1:1035596-1053246 GCF_001659605.2 Manihot esculenta | reverse complement strand
CCTTCCGCCGCCGGCTCCCCTCCTGGTGGTGCCCTTCCCGTCCCTTCCTTTCCGTTTCCGCCTTGCGCCCCTCCTCCCCCCGGCCCCCCCGCCTTTGCTTTCTCCTCCGGTGCCGGCGGCGTCCTCCCCGCCCCCTCCGCCGCTCCTGGTCGGCCTCTCGTTTCTGGTTGCGCCTCGGCCGGTCTCTGCTCGTCTTCGCGCCCCCCCTTCGTTCTTGCTTCCTGCCCCCTCCTTGGCCCCTGCTTTCGCCGTTGTTCGTCTTTCCTCCCTCCCCGCCTTCCCCTCTGCCTCTGCCCTCCGCCTGCCCCGCCTGTCCCTGTTCCTCCTTCCTCCGCTCCCGCCGGCCCCCGCCTCGGCCCGCCCTCCTCTGCTGTTCTCCCTGCTCCTGTCTCCCGCGCGTCGGCTTGCTTTGCGCCCTCTCCTTTCTTCCCCGTCCCCGCGCCGGCGGCCCGCCCCGGCCCGTTCCGGCCCGGCGCGCCTCGCCGGCCGCCGGGCCGCGCCGCCCGGTGCCCCCGCGCGGCGGCCCGGTCGCCCCCCCCGGTCCCCCTCCGCGCTTTTCCCTGCCCCCTTCCCTCTCCGCTCTTGGCGCTGGCCTTCCCGCGGCTGCTGGCCCCCGCCTTGCCCTCCCCTGGCTCCTCGTTCCGGGCTTTCGCTTGTCCTCCTTCCCTTCCCCGCCTCGCCGCGCCCGGTCTTGTTCTTTCTTGTCCCTCCCTCCCCGTGTCCGGCTTGGGTCCTTTGCGCGCCTGCTGCCTTCCTTGGCTGTGGTCGCCGTTTCTCCGGCTCCCTCTCCGGCCTCGCCCCCTCCTTCTCCGTCCCCCGTCCCCCCCTGGTCGGCCTCTCTCCTCCCCTCGCCCGTTGCTCGGGCCGCCCTTTGCCTGCTGCGTCGCCGGCCCGCTGGCCGTGCGCTCCGTCGCGTTCTCCTGCCTCCTCCGCGCCCCGGGCCGCGCCCGCGTCGCCCTTTTCTCTCCTCCCTGCCTCCCTTCCCGCCGTCGGGGTTTGTTGCCCGTCTTCGCTCTCGCCTTCCTCCGGTTCTCCGCGTCGCCGCTCCCTCCCCCCCTCTCCCTGCTTTCCTGCGCCCTTCGCCGTTTCCCCGTCTGCCTTCGTTCCTCCTTCCCCTGCCTGGCTTCCTCTTTGCGCCCCGCCTCTGCCTCCTGGCCGGCTCCCCCCGGTCGCCTTCCTTCGCGCCGTCGTCGCCCGCCCGGCGGCCCCCGCCTGCCGGGGGTTCGCGCCGGGCGCGCCGGTCGTTCTGTTCCCGCTGGGCTCCTTGGGCTTCTGGCCGGCGCCGCCTCCCTCCTCCCGCCTCCCCTTCCGCCTCCGCGCGCCCCGCGCCCGTCCCTGGGCCCCGGCCGCCCCTCCCGGCCTGCTTGGCCCCCGGCTGCCGCTCCGGGGTCCGCTTCGCGCTCCGCCGGGGGCGCCGCGCGCCCCCTGGCCCTCCCCCCTTTCGCCTTCCGCTTCTGTGGGTCTGCCCCCCGGCCCCCTTCGTTGCCCCGCGGCGCGCTCCGCTCTCGGGCCGCGCCTGCCCGGGCTCGCGCGCCCCCGTTCGCTGCTCCCGCCCCGCGCCTGCCCGCCGCCCCGCTCTCGTCCCGCTCCTGCGCCCCCCGTCCCTGCGCCGCCCCCCCGCGCCGCCCTGCCCCCGCCGCGCGCCCGCCCGCCGGGCTGCCGCCCCGCCCCCTGGCGCCCTTGCCCGCCCCGCTGTGCGCGCGGCTGGCTCGGCGCGGGCGGGCCCCTGCCCCTCCTGCCCTGCCCCCGTTCTGCCTGGCCCGTTCGCTTCTGCCGCCCCCGCCCTCCCTTCCGCCCCCGGCCTCCCCCTCCGTCCCCCCCTTGCCTCGGCTGCTCGCCCGCCGGCTTCCGCCCGGCCCGCGGTGCCCTGCCTTCCCCCCGCCCTCGCGTTGCCTCCCCCCCGTGGCCCCGCGCTCCTCCCCTCCCCTTCGCCCCGCCCCCGCCTGGCGGGCCCGCGTGGGGCCCCGTGCGCGTCCCCTCCCCGCCCCCCGCCCCTCGCCGTCCCCTCCTTCCCCTCTGCCTCGCCCGCTCCTGCGTCGGTTCGGCGCCCCCGGTGGCCTGCCCCGCCCCGCCCTCCCCTCCGCCCTCGCCCGTGTTGCCCCCGTCGCCGCCCCCGGCTCCTCCCCCCGCCTCCGCCCCCGCCCCCCCCCGTGGGCCCCTCGGCCCGCGCCCCCGTGCGCCCCCGCCCCCCGGCCCTTGCCCTTCTGCCGCCGCCTGTGCCTCCCCGCCCCTCGCCCCTCGGCTTGCGCCCGGCCTTCTCTCCCCCGCCCTCCCCCCGCCCTCGCCCCGCCTTGCCCCCGCCTTCGCCCCCCGCTCCTCCCCCCGCCTCGGTCTTGCCCCCCCCGCCCCGCCGTCCCTCCCGCCCCGCGGCCCGTCCCCCCCCGCCGCCGGCCTCCCCCCCCGGCCCCCCTCCGCCCGGTTGCCTCGCCCGTCCGCCTGTGTTCCGCGTGCGGCCTCCCCCCTTGCCCCGGCTTCCCTTTGCCCCCCCCGGCCCCGCCTTCGCCCCCCTCGCTTCCGCCCTGTCGCCCGCCCCCCGCCTCCCCCGTCTCTGCCCCCCGGCCCTCCCCCCTGCCCCTTGCCTCGCCTTTCCGCCCGCCCGTTGCCCCCCGCCCGGCCCTCGCCTGCCCCCCGCCGCCTTGCCCCCGCCTCCCCTTGCTCCTCCCCGCCTGGGGCTCGGCCCCCTCGCCCTGCGTTCGTCGTCGGCGTTGCGGTCCTGCCCGCCGCGTTGGCTGGCCCTCTTCGCCCCCCCCTCCCGCCGCCCCGTGCCTCCCCTGGCCCTCGCCCCTCGGCCCGGGCCCCCCCCCCTGCCCTGCCCCCCTTGCCCCCGCGTCCCTTTCCCCGCCCCCGCCTTGGGCTCCCCCCCGGCTCCTTTCCTTGCCCTGTCCCCCCTGGCCCTGGCCTGGGCCCCCCGGGCCCGGGCTGGGCCCCCCGGGTCCCCCCGCCCGCGCCTTTTTTTCGCTGTTGCCTCGCGCGGTCGCGGTGGCGCGGGGGCTCCCCGCTTCTTCGCCTGCTCTCCCGCTGCCCCCTCTGGCCTCGCGCCTGCCCCGGCCCCGGCCTTGCTGGCCCCCCCGGGGGGTGCCTCCCCCCCCCCTCCCGCGCCTTCGGCCCCGTTGGGCTGTGGCCGGCGGCCCCTCCCCCTGTCTGCGGTGCCCCCCCCCCTCCCCCTTCCCTTTTCGGTCTTTTGCCCTGCTTTTTTGCCGCTCCCTTTCTCCCCTGTCCTCTCCTTTTCCCCCCTTTTGCCCCTTTTTTCTCGCGTCTCGGTCTTTTTTTTTCTTTTTTCCGTGTTCCCCTTCCCCCCTCCTCCCCCTCGCCCCCCGTCCGCCCCTCCCCCCTTTTTTGTGGCCCCTTCGCCCCTCTTCTCCCTTTCTTTGCGTTGTTCTTTGGTGCTTTTCTTCCCCTTTGCCCGGCGCCCTGCCCCTGCCTGGGGTGCCCTGCCCCTCCCTGCGGTGCCCTGCCCCTGTTTGCCGTGCCCCCCCCTCCCCCTTCCCTTTTCGGTCTTTTGCCCTGCTCTTTTGCCGCTCTCTTTCGCCGCCTCTCCTCTCCTTTTCCCCCCTTTTGCGCCTTTTTTCTCCCGTCTCGGTCTTTTTTTTTCTTTTTTCCGTGTTCCCCTTCCGCCCCTCCTCCCCCCCTCCCTCGTCCGCCCCTCCCCCCTTTTGTGTGGCCCCTTCGCCCCCTCTCCCCCTTTCCTTGCGTTGTCCTTTGGTGCTTTTTTCCCCCTTTTCCCCGCGCCTTGGCTTGTGTCCCCTTCTTGCCCCTTTTGGGCCTGCCTGGTGGCTCTCGGCCCGTCCCTGGCGGCGGTCGTGCTCTTGCTCTCCCCCCTCTTGTTTCGTGTTCTTTTTGCCCTGTGCGCTCCCTCGCTCCCCCTCCTCGCGGTTGCCCTCCTTGGTTCCTCGTCTCCCTGCGTCCCGCGCCTCCCTCCCTCGCTTTTCCTTGCCTCTGCGCTGCTGGCCCGTGTGCGTCCCCGCCTGTGCGCCCCCCTTGCCCCCTGTTGGTCCCTCTTTTTTCTCGTGTGTTGCCCGCTCTTGTCCTTGTCTCCGTCTTCCCGCTTGCGCTTGTTCCGTCCCGCCCCCCTGGCCCGCTTTGCTCGTTGCCGTGTCCCCTTCCTTGCCCGCGTGCCCCTCTTTTGGCCTGGTGGTTGGCCCCCGGGCTCTCCTTGTTTCCCCCTGCTCCCCTCCTTTTGCCCCCCTGTGCCCCTCGCCTCCCCCCCCGTTGCCCCCCGGGCTCCTTGGGGCGCCCTGGGCCCCGCCGGCGGGCGCCCCGGGCCCCTTGGCTGCTCCTGGGCGTGGGCGCCCTTCGCTCCGGGCCCGGTGGCGCCTTCCTGCGCCCCGTTCCCCGTGCCGCCGCCCGGCGCCCCGGGCCCGTCGGCGCCTTCCTGCGCCCCGTTTCCCGTGCCGCCGCCCGGCGCCCCGGGCCCGTCGGCGCCTTCCTGCGCCCCGTTCCCCGTGCCGCCGCCCTGCGCCCCGGGCCCGTTGGCGCGGCGCCGCGCCCTGGTCTTTGGGCTGTTCCTTCCTCTGGTTCGCTTCGCTCCCCTTCCCCCCCCTCGCCTCCCCCCTTCTTGCTCCCGTCTCTTCTTCTTTTCCCTCCTCCCGGGCGCTTCCCCCTCCTCCCCTTCCCCTCTTTCCCTTCCCTTTTCGCCTCTTCGCCCTCCGGTGTGCCCCTTCCCCCTCCCCTCCCCCCCCCCCCGCCCCGCCTCCGCTCGGTTCGCTCGCCCTCCCTTTTTCTCCGCCTCGCTTCGCCCCGGTTCGCTTTGCTGTCCCCTCGCGCGGTCGCGGTGGCGCGGGGGCTCCCCCGCTTCTTTGCCGGCTCTCCCGCTGCCCCCGTCTGGCCTCGCGCCTGCCCCGGCCCCGGCCTTGCTGGCCCCCCCGGGGGGTGCCTCCCCCCCCCCCTCCCGCGCCTTCGGCCCCGTTGGGCTGTGGCCGGCGGCCCCTCCCCCTGTCTGCGGTGCCCCCCCCCTCCCCCTTCCCTTTTCGGTCTTTTGCCCTGCTTTTTTGCCGCTCCCTTTCTCCCCTGTCCTCTCCTTTTCCCCCCTTTTGCCCCTTTTTTCTCGCGTCTCGGTCTTTTTTTTCTTTTTTCCGTGTTCCCCTTCCCCCCTCCTCCCCCTCGCCCCCCGTCCGCCCCTCCCCCCTTTTTTGTGCCGCCTTCGCCCCCTCTTCTCCCTTTCTTTGCGTTGTTCTTTGGTGCTTTCCTTCCCCTTTGCCCGGCGCCTTGGGCTCTGTCCCGGTTGTTGCCCCCTTTGGGCCTGGCTGTTCTCCCCTCGGCCCCGTGGCTGGGGGCGGTCGTGCTCTTTGCTCTCCCCCCTCTTTTGCGCTGTTGGCTCCCCGCCTCCCCCCTCTGGCTGTGTGCCCCTCCTTGGCTCCTCGCCTTGGTGCGCCGGCGCGCCTCCCCCCTCGGCTCGCCTTGTCCGTGCGCTGCCGGCCCGTGTCCGTCCCCGCCCGTGCGCCCCCCTCGCGGGTTGTTGGGGCTGTTTTTCTCCTGTGTTGCCCGCCCGCTGTTGCCCCTGTCCCCGTCCCCCTCCTGGTTGCGTGTTGGCCCCGTCCCGTGCCCGGTGGTTTGCCCCTGGCCCGTCTTCGGCCTTGGCCTCCCGCTTCGGGCCTTGCGCCTCGCCGGCCGTGCGCCGTCGTGCTCTCGGGCCTCTGGGGCCTTGGTGCCCGCGTGGTGCTCTCGGGGCGGGGGGCGTCCCCTCGGTGCCTCCGGGCGGGCCGTTGGCGGGGCCGCGGGGGGCGGGCCGCCTCGGCGCGCCCCCGGGCTGCCTCTCCGTGGCTCGTGGCCGCCCGGCCCCTCTGCCCCTTCCCTCCCCGTCGCGTCTTTCCGTCGTCTGCCCCGGCTTCCGCCCGCCGCCCGGTGGGCCTTGTCCTTCCCGGCGGCCCGCGCGGCTCGTCCGCCGCGCGGGCTTGGCCCCCGGCCCGTGCCTTTGGGGGCCGGCGGGCCCCTCCTGCGGGTCGGCCCCCGGGCGGCGGCCCCCGGCGTCGCTTCTGGCCCGGCTTCTGCCTTCGCGGCGTTCCGTCCTCCTCCCGCGCCCGGTCGCTTCGCGCCCCTGGCTTTTCCCCCCGCGCGCTGCCCCCTTGTGCGCCTCCCCGGTTCCTCTCGTCCTCGGTTGCCTTCCCCTCGCGCCGCGGTCCTCCGTCGGGTCCCCTCCCCTGTCTCCCGCCGGTCTCCCCCCGCTCCCGTTCCCTCTTGGTGGGTGCCCCCTCCCCCCTTGGTGCCTTCTGCTTCCCCCTGCTCGGCCGCGCCGCCCTCGCCGGCTCCCCCGCCCCGTCGCTCTGCCCGCTTGGCTGCCCCCCGCCCGTTCTCCCTGTGGTCCCTTTTCTGCCCCCTCTCGCTTCCCCTTCCGCCGGTCTCCCGGCTCGCTCGGCCCCGCTTTCCCGGTTCGTCTTCGTCCTGGCCCTCCGCCTCCCCCGCGCTTTTCCCCTTTTGTTCCCCCGCGCTTTCTGTTCTCGTTGCGCTCCTCTTCGGCCCCCTGCGTTCTCTTTTCCCCGCTGTGCCGCCCCGCCCCCTCCCCCCTGCCCCTGTCTTCCGCCCGGCTCGGCCGCCGTGGCGGCCTTGGGTCCCCCCGCGGGGCGCCGCCCCGCCTCCGCTTCCCGGCCTCCGTCCCTCCCGTTCCCCGTCGTGGTCTTTCCCCGTCGCCGTTTCCGGCTCCCCTTCTCCTCCCCTCTCCCGTCCTTTCCCCCGTCGGCCTCGCGTCCCGCTCCCCCGGGTCTTCTTTCCCCGCTGCTTCCGCCCCGCCCGTTCCCTTGGCTGTGGTTTCGCTGGCTCGTCGCCCGGGCCCGTGGGCCTCTCGTTCCTCCCTTCCTGCGCGTCCCTCCTTCGCTGCCGCGGCCTTTGGCTCCCTTCCGCGCGTCCTCGTTCCTCCCGCCGTTTCCCCGCGCTTGGTTGCCTTTCTTCCCTTTGCCCTTCCGCGCCCTGGGCCGCCCTCCCCTTGCGTGCGCCTCCGCCGGGCCCCTCGCCCTGCTTTGTTTTCCTTCCCCCGTCGGCTTCCCCTTGTCCGTCCCCGTTCTGCGTCGCCTGTTCGCCGCCCGGGGCCGGCCCCCGGCGGGGCCGTTCCCCGTCCGTCCCCCGGCCGGCCCGCGGCGCCCCGCTCTCGCCGCGGGCGCCGCTCGCGCCGTCCGCCGCCCGCCGCCGGGTTCGGGCCTGGGCCCCCCGGGCCCCGCCCTCCGCGCCCCTCCTTTTCCCGCGGTTCCGGCTCCCTTTTGCCGCCTTCCCTTGCCTCCCTTGTTCCCTTGGCCCGCGGCTGTTCCCCTTGGCGCCCTGCTGCGGTTCTGCGTCCGCCCGGGCGTGGGCGGCCCTCGGTCCTCCGGCTTTTCCTGGGCCGCCGGGGGCGCCCCGGCCCCCGCGCGCCGTGCGGTGCTCTTCCCGCCGCTGGCCCCTCCCTCCGCCTGCGTCGTTTCCCGGGTGGGCGGGCTGTTCCCCGCCCCGCTCCCTCTTCCCGCGGCCCCCGCCGCCGTCTCCGGCCTCCCTCCCGTCGCCGTCCGCCGCCCCGTCCCGGTTCGGGCCTTTTCCCCCGCTTCCCTTTCGCCGCTCGCGCGCGGCCGCGCTGTCGGCCGGGCTTCCCCCGTCTCTTCGGCTCGCCTCCCCCTGTGCCCGTGCCGTTCCCCTGGCCCCTTTCCCCTCTTCGGCCTTCCCCGTTCTCCTTTGCCTCTTTGCTCCTCCCCCCCGCTCTGCCCCGCCGGCCGCTCCGCCCGGGCTCGCGCCCCGGGTTTTGCCGCGCCCGCCGCGCCCTCCTCCTCCTCGGGGCCTGGCTCTTGCCCCGCCGGCCGGGTCTCGGTCGCGCGCTTCCGCGCCCTCCCTTTTCGGGGCTCGTTGCTTCGGCCGGTGCGTTGTTCCCCCTCCTTCGCGGCTTTCGCCTTCCCTGCCCCCGTCCTGCTGTCTTCCTCGCCCCCCCCTTTGTGGGTTCTCGGTTCGCGCGCCGTTGGGCCCCGTCCCCGGCTTCCGGTTCCTCCCGCCTCGCCCGTTCTGCTTCCCCCCCTGGCCCCCTTGGCGCTCTCGCTTCCGTGGCGCGGCTCCCCGCCGCCGCCGCGCCGTCCTCCCTCTTTCCCGTTTGCGCCTCGGTCGCGGGCGTTGCGCCCCCGCTGCCTCTCCTCCTTGGCTTTCCCCGCTCGCCCTCGTCCCGCGCTCCCGCTCTCCTGCGGGCCCCTTCGGCGGGCCCCCGCTCCTCGCCGGTTCGCTTCGTCTTTCGCCCCTCTCCCCCGTCCGCCGCCCGCTTTGCCCGTCCGTCTCGCTGCGGGCCTCCCCCCGCGTTTCCTCTGGCTTCGCCCCGCTCCGGCCTCGTTCCCCCTCTTTCGGGTCCCGCCCGGCCTGCTCTCCCTCGCCCCCTTCTCCGCCGCTCGCGGTCGGTCGGCGGTGCCCCCCTCGCGGGGCTCCCGCCCGTCCGCTTCCTTGCGCCTTCCGGGTTTCCTCGCCCGTTGCCTCGCCCCCCTGTCCGCCTCCTTGGTCCGTGTTTCCCGCCGGGCCGCCTGGGGCGCCCGCTGGCCGCCGCCCGGCGCGCGCGGGTGCCGCGCCCCGCCTTGCCGGCGCGCGCTGTGGTCCCCCTCGCTGCGCCGGCGTCTCCGCGCGCGTTTCTCCGGCCCGGGCTTGGGCCGCCGCTGCGCTCCGCGTCGGTCCGCGCCCCGCGCCGCTCGGCGGCCCGGCTCGTCGCCGTTCCCCCTCCGCCCGGGGCGCCTCGCCGGCCCCCCTCCGCTTCCCTCCCGCCCCTTTCCCGCCCTCTTTGCCTCTCTTTTCCCCGTCCTTTTCCTCTTTCCCTCGCGGTCCTTGTTCGCTCTCGGTCTCTCGCCCGTCTTTCGCCTTGGCCGGCCTTTCCCGCCCGCTTTGGGCTGCCTTCCCCCCCCCGCCTCGCCGCCCGCGCCTCGTGGTGCGCCCGGGTCCGGGCCCGCCGGGGCTCTCCCCCTCTCCGGCGCCCCCTTCCCGGGGCCTTGGGCCCGGTCCGCCGCTGCGGCCGCTTCTCCCGCCTCCCCTTCGGCCGCCGCGGGCGCCCGCTTCTCCCGCTGGGCTCTTCCCGGTTCGCTCGCCGTTCCTCGGGGCCTCCTGGTCCGTTTCTTTTCCTCCGCTTCTTGCTCTGCTTCCCCTCCGCGGGTGTTCCCGCCTGCCCTGGGGTCGCGGTCGGCGCGTTCCGTTGGGCCCGCTCGGGGGTCTCGGGGTCCCGTTCGGCCGCCGTTCGCCCCGGCCGTGTCCGCGGGTCTTCCCCCCCCGCTCGCCGTGGCGCTCGCCGCCGCGGCCTCTGCTTTTGGGCCCGCCGCGTGCGCGCTGCCCCCGGGCGGCCCCGTCCGCCCCGCGCCCCCGCCCCGGGGCGCCGGGGTTGGCGGCGCCGGTTGCGTGCCCCCCGGCCGCCGTGCCCTCGGCCGGCTGGCTTCGGGCGCCCCTTGCGTTCCCCCCTCGCTGGTTCGCGGGCTTCTGCCCTTCCCCCCCGTCTCGCCTTTTGCTGCGTTCTTCCTCGCTGCGCGCGCCGCGCTCTCCGTTGCCGCGCGTCGTTTTGGTTCTCGCCCGCGGCCGGCGCGTCCCGCCCGGGCGCGCCCTCTCTTCGTTTCCTGTTCCTTGGCGCTTCTCGCGCCGGGGTTGGTTGTTGCGGCCGCGGCGCGCCCGCGGGGCGCGGGCCGGCCTCCGCCCCGGCCTGCCTCCCCGCCCTTGGCGGCCGCGGGGGGCCGCCGCCCCCCGCGGCCCCGGCTGTTTGTGCCCCCGTTCGCGGGTCGTGCTGCCGCGCCGGTTTCGCCCCTGCTCCTTCCGCCGGTTCCCCTCCGGCCCCCTTGTTCCGCCTTCTCCTTCCTCTCCCTGCTCCGGTTCCGTGGCCTTCTCGCGCCGTCGCCGGCGGCGCCCCGCCCCCGTCGCCGCGCTCCGCCCCTTCCCCGGCCCCTTCCCTCGGTCGGCGCGCCGGGCGGTGTGTCCCCGGGCCGGGCCGTCGTCCCCGCGCGCTGCTGCCTCGCGCTTCCTCGGCCTTCCTCGTTGCCGCCCCCCCTTGCCCTGCTCTCTCCCCTCCCGCTGCCCTTTCCCCGCTTCCCCGGGCCTGTCGGCCCCGGCTCTCGCCTCGTTGCCTCCCTCCGTGTCGCGCGCGTGCGGCCCCGCCCCTCTCCGGGCCTCCCCGCCCTGTTCTTGCCTCCCCTTCCTTGGCCTCCCCGGCCCTCGTCCCTCTCCGCCGCTGGCCGCGGCGGGTCCCCTCCGCCTCGCTCGTTCGCCGGCTGCGGTCTCGTTCGTTCCCGGCCTTCCCCCGCCCCTCGCTCCCCCCCTCCGCCCGGCCCTGCCCCCCCCCCTCGCCTCCCGCCCGCGCTCTCCGTCTGTCCCTCCTTCCTCTGTCTGGCCCTGGTCCGTTTCCCCGTGTTGCGTCCCCTTCCGCCGCCGGCTCCCCTCCTGGTGGTGCCCTTCCGTCCCTTCCTTTCCGTTTCCGCCTTGCGCCCCTCCTCCCCCGGCCCCCCCGCCTTTGCTTTCTCCTCCGGTGCCGGCGGCGTCCTCCCCGCCCCCTCCGCCGCTCCCTGGTCGGCCTCGTTTCTGGTTGCGCCTCGGCCGGTCTCTGCTCGTCTTCGCGCCCCCCCTTTCGTTCTTGCTTCCTGCCCCCTCCTTGGCCCCTGCTTTCGCCGTTGTTCGTCTTTCCTCCCTCCCCGCCTTTCCCCTCTGCCTCTGCCCTCCGCCTGCCCCCGCCTGTCCCTGTTCCTCCTTCCTCCGCTCCCGCCGGCCCCCGCCTCGGCCCGCCCTCCTCTGCTGTTCTCCCCTGCTCCTGTCTCCCGCGCGTCGGCTTGCTTTGCGCCCTCTCCTTTCTTCCCCGTCCCCGCGCCGGCGGCCCGCCCCGGCCCGTTCCGGCCCGGCGCGCCTCGCCGGCCGCCGGGCCGCGCCGCCCGGTGCCCCCCGCGCGGCGGCCCGGTCGCCCCCCCCCGGTCCCCCTCCGCGCTTTTTCCCTGCCCCCCTTCCCTCTCCGCTCTTGGCGCTGGCCTTCCCGCGGCTGCTGGCCCCCGCCTTGCCCTCCCCTGGCTCCTCGTTCCGGGCTTTCGCTTGTCCTCCTTCCCCTTCCCCGCCTCGCCGCGCCCGGTCTTGTTCTTTCTTGTCCCTCCCTCCCCGTGTCCGGCTTGGGTCCTTTGCGCGCCTGCTGCCTTCCTTGGCTGTGGTCGCCGTTTCTCCGGCTCCCTCTCCGGCCTCGCCCCCTCCTTCTCCGTCCCCCGTCCCCCCCTGGTCGGCCTCTCTCCTCCCCTCGCCCGTTGCTCGGGCCGCCCTTTGCCTGCTGCGTCGCCGGCCCGCTGGCCGTGCGCTCCGTCGCGTTCTCCTGCCTCCTCCGCGCCCCGGGCCGCGCCCGCGTCGCCCTTTTCTCTCCTCCCTGCCTCCCTTCCCGCCGTCGGGGTTTGTTGCCCGTCTTCGCTCTCGCCTTCCTCCGGTTCTCCGCGTCGCCGCTCCCCTCCCCCCCTCTCCCTGCTTTCCTGCGCCCTTCGCCGTTTCCCCGTCTGCCTTCGTTCCTCCTTCCCCCTGCCTGGCTTCCTCTTTGCGCCCCGCCTCTGCCTCCTGGCCGGCTCCCCCCGGTCGCCTTCCTTCGCGCCGTCGTCGCCCGCCCGGCGGCCCCCGCCTGCCGGGGGTTCGCGCCGGGCGCGCCGGTCGTTCTGTTCCCGCTGGGCTCCTTGGGCTTCTGGCCGGCGCCGCCTCCCTCCTCCCGCCTCCCCTTCCGCCTCCGCGCGCCCCGCGCCCGTCCCTGGGCCCCGGCCGCCCCTCCCGGCCTGCTTGGCCCCCGGCTGCCGCTCCGGGGTCCGCTTCGCGCTCCGCCGGGGGCGCCGCGCGCCCCCTGGCCCTCCCCCTTTCGCCTTCCGCTTCTGTGGGTCTGCCCCCCGGCCCCCTTCGTTGCCCCGCGGCGCGCTCCGCTCTCGGGCCGCGCCTGCCCGGGCTCGCGCGCCCCCGTTCGCTGCTCCCGCCCCGCGCCTGCCCGCCGCCCCGCTCTCGTCCCCGCTCCTGCGCCCCCCGTCCCTGCGCCGCCCCCCCGCGCCGCCCTGCCCCCCGCCGCGCGCCCGCCCGCCGGGCTGCCGCCCCGCCCCCTGGCGCCCTTGCCCGCCCCGCTGTGCGCGCGGCTGCCTCGGCGCGGGCGGGCCCCTGCCCCTCCTGCCCTGCCCCCCGTTCTGCCTGGCCCGTTCGCTTCTGCCGCCCCCGCCCTCCCTTCCGCCCCCGGCCTCCCCCTCCGTCCCCCCCTTGCCTCGGCTGCTCGCCCGCCGGCTTCCGCCCGGCCCGCGGTGCCCTGCCTTCCCCCCGCCCTCGCGTTGCCTCCCCCCCCGTGGCCCCCGCGCTCCTCCCCTCCCCCTTCGCCCCGCCCCCGCCTGGCGGGCCCGCGTGGGGCCCCGTGCGCGTCCCCTCCCCGCCCCCCCGCCCCTCGCCGTCCCCTCCTTCCCCCTCTGCCTCGCCCGCTCCTGCGTCGGTTCGGCGCCCCGGTGGCCTGCCCCGCCCCGCCCTCCCCTCCGCCCTCGCCCGTGTTGCCCCCGTCGCCGCCCCCGGCTCCTCCCCCCGCCTCCGCCCCCGCCCCCCCCCGTGGGCCCCCTCGGCCCGCGCCCCCGTGCGCCCCCGCCCCCCCGGCCCTTGCCCTTCTGCCGCCGCCTGTGCCTCCCCGCCCCTCGCCCCTCGGCTTGCGCCCGGCCTTCTCTCCCCCGCCCTCCCCCCGCCCTCGCCCCGCCTTGCCCCCGCCTTCGCCCCCCGCTCCTCCCCCCGCCTCGGTCTTGCCCCCCCCCCGCCCCGCCGTCCCTCCCCGCCCCCGCGGCCCGTCCCCCCCCCGCCGCCGGCCTCCCCCCCCGGCCCCCCTCCGCCCGGTTGCCTCGCCCGTCCGCCTGTGTTCCGCGTGCGGCCTCCCCCCTTGCCCCGGCTTCCCTTTGCCCCCCCCGGCCCCGCCTTCGCCCCCCTCGCTTCCGCCCTGTCGCCCGCCCCCCCGCCTCCCCGTCTCTGCCCCCCGGCCCTCCCCCCTGCCCCTTGCCTCGCCTTTCCGCCCGCCCGTTGCCCCCCGCCCGGCCCTCGCCTGCCCCCCGCCGCCTTGCCCCCGCCTCCCCTTGCTCCTCCCCGCCTGGGGCTCGGCCCCCCTCGCCCTGCGTTCGTCGTCGGCGTTGCGGTCCTGCCCGCCGCGTTGGCTGGCCCTCTTCGCCCCCCCCTCCCGCCGCCCCGTGCCTCCCCTGGCCCCTCGCCCCTCGGCCCGCGCCCCCCCCCTGCCCTGCCCCCCCTTGCCCCCGCGTCCCTTTCCCCCGCCCCGCCTTGGGCTCCCCCCCGGCTCCTTTCCTTGCCCTGTCCCCCTGGCCCTGGCCTGGGCCCCCCGGGCCCGGGCTGGGCCCCCCGGGTCCCCCCGCCCGCGCCTTTTTTTCGCTGTTGCCTCGCGCGGTCGCGGTGGCGCGGGGGCTCCCCCGCTTCTTCGCCTGCTCTCCCGCTGCCCCCTCTGGCCTCGCGCCTGCCCCGGCCCCGGCCTTGCTGGCCCCCCCGGGGGGTGCCTCCCCCCCCCCTCCCGCGCCTTCGGCCCCCGTTGGGCTGTGGCCGGCGGCCCCTCCCCTGTCTGCGGTGCCCCCCCCCCTCCCCCTTCCCTTTTCGGTCTTTTGCCCTGCTTTTTTGCCGCTCCCTTTCTCCCCTGTCCTCTCCTTTTCCCCCCTTTTGCCCCTTTTTTCTCCCGTCTCGGTCTTTTTTTTTCTTTTTTCCGTGTTCCCCTTCCCCCCTCCTCCCCCTCGCCCCCCGTCCGCCCCTCCCCCCTTTTTTGTGGCCCCTTCGCCCCCTCTTCTCCCTTTCTTTGCGTTGTTCTTTGGTGCTTTTCTTCCCCTTTGCCCGGCGCCCTGCCCCTGCCTGGGGTGCCCTGCCCCTCCCTGCGGTGCCCTGCCCCTGTTTGCCGTGCCCCCCCCCTCCCCCTTCCCTTTTCGGTCTTTTGCCCTGCTCTTTTGCCGCTCTCTTTCGCCGCCTCTCCTCTCCTTTTCCCCCCTTTTGCCCTTTTTTCTCCCGTCTCGGTCTTTTTTTTTCTTTTTTCCGTGTTCCCCTTCCGCCCCTCCTCCCCCCCCTCCCTCGTCCGCCCCTCCCCCCTTTTGTGTGGCCCCTTCGCCCCCTCTCCCCCTTTCCTTGCGTTGTCCTTTGGTGCTTTTTTCCCCCTTTTCCCCGCGCCTTGGCTTGTGTCCCCCTTCTTGCCCCTTTTGGGCCTGCCTGGTGGCTCTCGGCCCCGTCCCTGGCGGCGGTCGTGCTCTTGCTCTCCCCCCTCTTGTTTCGTGTTCTTTTTGCCCTGTGCGCTCCCCTCGCTCCCCCTCCTCGCGGTTGCCCTCCTTGGTTCCTCGTCTCCCTGCGTCCGCGCGCCTCCCTCCCTCGCTTTTCCTTGCCTCTGCGCTGCTGGCCCGTGTGCGTCCCCGCCTGTGCGCCCCCCTTGCCCCCTGTTGGTCCCTCTTTTTTCTCGTGTGTTGCCCGCTCTTGTCCTTGTCTCCGTCTTCCCGCTTGCGCTTGTTCCGTCCCGCCCCCCTGGCCCGCTTTGCTCGTTGCCGTGTCCCCTTCCTTGCCTGCGTGCCCCTCTTTTGGGCCTGGTGGTTGGCCCCCGGGCTCTCCTTGTTTCCCCCTGCTCCCTCCTTTTGCCCCCCTGTGCCCCTCGCCTCCCCCCCCCGTTGCCCCCCGGGCTCCTTGGGGCGCCCTGGGCCCCGCCGGCGGGCGCCCCGGGCCCCTTGGCTGCCCCTGGGCGTGGGCGCCCTTCGCTCCGGGCCCGGTGGCGCCTTCCTGCGCCCCGTTCCCCGTGCCGCCGCCCGGCGCCCCGGGCCCGTCGGCGCCTTCCTGCGCCCCGTTTCCCGTGCCGCCGCCCGGCGCCCCGGGCCCGTCGGCGCCTTCCTGCGCCCCGTTCCCCGTGCCGCCGCCCTGCGCCCCGGGCCCGTTGGCGCGGCGCCGCGCCCTGGTCTTTGGGCTGTTCCTTCCTCTGGTTCGCTTCGCTCCCTTCCCCCCCCTCGCCTCCCCCCTTCTTGCTCCTCGTCTCTTCTTCTTTTCCCTCCTCCCGGGCGCTTCCCCCTCCTCCCCTTCCCCCTCTTTCCCTTCCCTTTTCGCCTCTTCGCCCTCCGGTGTGCCCCTTCCCCCTCCCCTCCCCCCCCCCCCCGCCCCGCCTCCGCTCGGTTCGCTCGCCCTCCCTTTTTCTCCGCCTCGCTTCGCCCCGGTTCGCTTTGCTGTCCCCTCGCGCGGTCGCGGTGGCGCGGGGGCTCCCCCGCTTCTTTGCCGGCTCTCCCGCTGCCCCCGTCTGGCCTCGCGCCTGCCCCGGCCCCGGCCTTGCTGGCCCCCCCGGGGGGTGCCTCCCCCCCCCCTCCCGCGCCTTCGGCCCCCGTTGCGCTGTGGCCGGCGGCCCCTCCCCCTGTCTCCGGTGCCCCCCCCCCTCCCCCTTCCCTTTTCGGTCTTTTGCCCTGCCTTTTTTGCCGCTCCCTTTCGCCCCCTGTGCTCTCCTTTTCCCCCCTTTTGCGCCTTTTTTCTCCCGTCTCGGTCTTTTTTTTTCTTTTTTCCGTGTTCCCCTTCCGCCCCTCCTCCCCCTCGCCCCCCGTCCGCCCCTCCCCCCTTTTTTGTGCCGCCTTCGCCCCTCTTCTCCCTTTCTTTGCGTTGTTCTTTGGTGCTTTTCCTTCCCCTTTGCCCGGCGCCTTGGGCTCTGTCCCCGTTGTTGCCCCCTTTGGGCCTGGCTGTTCTCCCCTCGGCCCCGTGGCTGGGGGCGGTCGTGCTTTTGCTCTCCCCCCTCTTTTGCGCTGTTGGCTCCCCCGCCTCCCCCCTCTGGCTGTGTGCCCCTCCTTGGCTCCTCGCCTTGGTGCGCCGGCGCGCCTCCCCCCTCGGCTCGCCTTGTCCGTGCGCTGCCGGCCGGTGTCCGTCCCCGCCCGTGCGCCCCCCTCGCGGGTTGTTGGGGCTGTTTTTCTCCTGTGTTGCCCGCCCGCTGTTGCCCCTGTCCCCGTCCCCCTCCTGGTTGCGTGTCGGCCCCGTCCCGTTTCCTTGCCCGCGTCCCCCGTTCGGCCCGGTGGTTTGCCCCTGGCCCGTCTTCGGCCTTGGCCTCCCGCTTCGGGCCTTGCGCCTCGCCGGCCGTGCGCCGTCGTGCCCTCGGGCCTCTGGGGGCCTTGGTGCCCGCGTGGTGCTCTCGGGCCGGGGGGCGTCCCCTCGGTGCCTCCGGGCGGGCCGTTGGCGGGGCCGCGGGGGGCGGGCCGCCTCGGCGCGCCCCCGGGCTGCCTCTCCGTGGCTCGTGGCCGCCCGGCCCCTCTGCCCCTTCCCCTCCCCCGTCGCGTCTTTCCGTCGTCTGCCCCGGCTTCCGCCCGCCGCCCGGTGGGCCTTGTCCTTCCCGGCGGCCCGCGCGGCTCGTCCGCCGCGCGGGCTTGGCCCCCGGCCCGTGCCTTTGGGGGCCGGCGGGCCCCTCCTGCGGGTCGGCCCCCGGGCGGCGGCCCCCGGCGTCGCTTCTGGCCCGGCTTCTGCCTTCGCGGCGTTCCGTCCTCCTCCCGCGCCCGGTCGCTTCGCGCCCCTGGCTTTTCCCCCCGCGCGCTGCCCCCTTGTGCGCCTCCCCGGTTCCTCTCGTCCTCGGTTGCCTTCCCCTCGCGCCGCGGTCCTCCGTCGGGTCCCCTCCCCTGTCTCCCGCCGGTCTCCCCCCGCTCCCGTTCCCTCTTGGTGGGTGCCCCTCCCCCCTTGGTGCCTTCTGCTTCCCCCTGCTCGGCCGCGCCGCCCTCGCCGGCTCCCCCGCCCCGTCGCTCTGCCCGCTTGGCTGCCCCCCGCCCGTTCTCCCTGTGGTCCCTTTTCTGCCCCCTCTCGCTTCCCCTTCCGCCGGTCTCCCGGCTCGCTCGGCCCCGCTTTCCCGGTTCGTCTTCGTCCTGGCCCTCCGCCTCCCCCGCGCTTTTCCCCTTTTGTTCCCCCCGCGCTTTCTGTTCTCGTTGCGCTCCTCTTCGGCCCCCTGCGTTCTCTTTTCCCCGCTGTGCCGCCCCCGCCCCCTCCCCCCTGCCCCTGTCTTCCGCCCGGCTCGGCCGCCGTGGCGGCCTTGGGTCCCCCCGCGGGGCGCCGCCCCGCCTCCGCTTCCCGGCCTCCGTCCCTCCCGTTCCCCGTCGTGGTCTTTCCCCGTCGCCGTTTCCGGCTCCCCCTTCTCCTCCCCCTCTCCCGTCCTTTCCCCCCGTCGGCCTCGCGTCCCGCTCCCCCGGGTCTTCTTTCCCCGCTGCTTCCGCCCCGCCCGTTCCCTTGGCTGTGGTTTCGCTGGCTCGTCGCCCGGGCCCGTGGGCCTCTCGTTCCTCCCTTCCTGCGCGTCCCTCCTTCGCTGCCGCGGCCTTTGGCTCCCTTCCGCGCGTCCTCGTTCCTCCCGCCGTTTCCCCGCGCTTGGTTGCCTTTCTTCCCTTTGCCCTTCCGCGCCCTGGGCCGCCCTCCCCTTGCGTGCGCCTCCGCCGGGCCCCTCGCCCTGCTTTGTTTTCCTTCCCCCGTCGGCTTCCCCTTGTCCGTCCCCGTTCTGCGTCGCCTGTTCGCCGCCCGGGGCCGGCCCCCGGCGGGGCCGTTCCCCGTCCGTCCCCGGCCGGCCCGCGGCGCCCCGCTCTCGCCGCGGGCGCCGCTCGCGCCGTCCGCCGCCCGCCGCCGGGTTCGGGCCTGGGCCCCCGGGCCCCGCCCTCCGCGCCCCTCCTTTTCCCGCGGTTCCGGCTCCCTTTTGCCGCCTTCCCTTGCCTCCCTTGTTCCCTTGGCCCGCGGCTGTTCCCCTTGGCGCCCTGCTGCGGTTCTGCGTCCGCCCGGGCGT
>NW_025215481.1:998397-1013397 GCF_001659605.2 Manihot esculenta | reverse complement strand
CCAATGCTAACCTCATTTTGCAAAACATGTGCAAATAGCATCAACCCCAACGTTGCACCACGGGCTCATTGGGGAGCAATGGGCACAGCAGGAGGGAGCCACGGGCCAATTGGCTGCTACTGGGCGTGGGAGCAATTCGCTACGGGCCCGGTGGCGCCTTCCTGAGCACAGTTCCCAGTGCAGCAGCAAGGCGCCACGGGCCCGTAGGCGCCTTCCTGAGCACAGTTTCCCGTGCAGCAGCAAGGCGCCACGGGCCCGTAGGCGCCTTCCTGAGCACAGTTCCCCGTGCAGCAGCAATGCGCCACGGGCCCGTTGGCGAGGAGCAGCGCACTGGTATTTGGGATGTTACTTACTCTGGTTCGATTAGATAAAATTAAAAAAAAAATCGAATCAAACCAATTATTGATAATAGTATATTATTATTTTCAATAATACAGGGAGATTAAACCATAATCAAATTCAAAATATTTCAATTAAATTTTAGAATATTAGAAATAAGGTGTGAAAAATTAAAAAATCCACTAAAAAACCCAACCAAACGAACCGAATCAGATCGGTTCGATCGAAATCAATTTTTATCCGAATCGATTCGAACCGGTTCGATTTGATGTCAAATCGAGAGGTAGAGGTGGAGAGGGGGCTAACAAGCTTATTTGCAGGCTATACCGATGCCCACGTATGGCCTAGCGCATGCCCAGGCCCCGGCCTTGCTGGCCCCCCCAGGGGGGTGACTACCCACACCCCCCTAAAGAGCCTTAGGAACAAGTTGGGCTGTGGCAGGAGGAGACATCACAATGTCTCAGGTGACACACCCCCCCTAAAAAATTCAATTTTAGGTATTTTGACCTGATTTTTTGCAGATACCTTTATAAAAATGTAATCTAATTTTACAAAAATTTTGAAAATTTTTTATCGAGTCTAGGTATTTTTTTTTATTTTTTAAGTGTTAAAAATTCAGAAAATCATAAAAAATAGAAAACCCGTCAGAAAATCACCAAATTTTTTGTGCAGCCTTAGAAAAATATTATAAATTTATTTGAGTTGTTATTTGGTGATTTTCTTAAACTTTGCACGGAGAATTGGGATATGTCACAGTTGTTGCCAAATTTGGGCATGGATGTTCTCCCATAGGAAAAGTGGATGGGGGAGGTAGTGCTCTTTGATCTCACAACATATTTTGCGATGTTGGATACAACGAATAAAAACCCTCTGGCTGTGTGCAAATCATGGATCATAGACTTGGTGAGCAGGAGAGAATCACCCCATAGGATCGCATTGTCCGTGCGATGGCGGCAAGTGTACGTCCAAGCCGGTGAGCCAACCATCGCGGGTTGTGGGGGATGTGTTGCTCATGTGGTGAAAGGAAAGATGTTGCCACGTACAAGTACACAACAAGCCGGGTTGCGGTGGGGAACCGGACAGGGCCCGGGGGGGGCCAAGGGAACGGAGCGGACGGGGACGCAAGAGGCGGGACGGGAGAAGCGACGGCCGGGAAGCCGGCGGCGCGCGGGACGCGGGGCCGGGGGCACGCGGGGGCGCGCGGGAAGGGGGGCGGAACCGCGGGGCCGCCGGGCGGGAAGGGGAGGGGACGAGGGGGAGGGACGAAGCGGAGCGACAAAGGGCGGAAGCGCAGGGGAGCGGGGCAGCAAGGCCACGCGGCCACGGACAAGACCCCGGCGCGGAGGGAAGGCGGCGGCAAAGGAGGCAGCCCGCCGCCCGGGGGAAGGGGACGGCAAGGCGGCCCGCGCGGCGCGGCCGCCGCGAGGGCGGGGCCAACGGCACGGGCCGGGGGGGCCGGAGGGCCCCGACGGAGGGGCGGCAAACGGGCGGCGGACACAGGCGGCGCGGCGGGCCCGGAGGCGGACGGAGAGGCGGGCAGGCAGAAGCCAGCGCACGGGAGCGGCGCGCCACGGGCGGGGCAACCAAGCGCGAGGACCAAGGGGGCGAAGCAACGGGGCCGCGCGGACGAGGGGAAGGACCAGCGCGACGCGGGCAGCAGGAGGGGAAAACGAACCGGGCGCACGACGGGCGAAACCCAGCGCACGGGCCCGAGGGGGGGGAACAAGCCAACACGGGGGGAAGGCGGCGGCACAAGGAGAGGAAGAGCCGACAGCGAAGGAGCAAAAAGCAACGGCGCGAGGAACGCGGGGCGGCCACAAGCCAGGGAGCCCGGGGGGAACGGGGCGGACACCGCGAGCGGCAAAGGCCGAAGGGCGAAAGGAGCGAGAGGCCACGCGGGCACGGGGCGGAGGCGGACGGGAAAGCAGAAGCAAACGAGCGGGGACCCGGGGGGCCACACGAGAGGGCGGGGCGCGGGGAGCGCAGCGGAGGACACCGGCGGGAGCGGGGAACAGAGGGGCCGCCCCAGCCAAACGCCCCACCGGACAAGGGCGGCCGCCCGGAGCGGCCGCCGGGGCGGCCGGGGGGCCAAAAAGAGGGGCGAAGCCCCGCCGCCGAGGCACGGAAGAAGGAAAAGAACGGGAAAAGGAGGGGAGGGCACCGGCGCCGGGGCCGGCGCCCACGGAGCCGACACCGCGCAAGGCAGGGCACAAAGGCGGACGAGAGGCAAGCGCAACAGGGGCGGCGGGCCCCGCGGAGGCCGCCAAGCCCGGGCCCGGGGCGGGGGGGCGCGGGAGAGGAGACAGGGACAGGGGGAAGCGCGGGAAGCCAGGCAGGCGCGGCACGAAGGAGAGGACGAGGCAGGGGGCGACCGGAAGAGAGGCAGAGGGACGCCCGCCGGGGACCCGCGCGGGGGGAAGGGCGGCACGGGGACAGGCAGAGCACGGGGCAGAAAGCACAGGGCGGGAGCAGCCGCAGGGACCAGCGCAAGGCGGGGGGGAAGGAAACAGGCGGAGGCCCCGGGGCCGGACCAGGGCGGAGGCGACGGGGCGACGCCCGGGGAAGGCCCCCGGAGGGGCCGGGCCCAGGCCGGCCCCCGGCCGGCACGCGGCGACCCGCGCGCGCCGCGGGAGCAGCGCGAGCAGGCCGCCGACAGCCGACGGGGGCGGGACGGGGACCCCCGGGCCCAGCCCGCAGAGCCAAGCCGGGGCCCGAGGGGACGGAGCCAGGGGGCCGACGGCCCGGGCCGACAGGGGGCCAGGGGCCAGAGGCGGGGCACCGGGGAGACCGGAGGCGGGGAGGAGGACGACCGGGCGGGGGAGGCACGCGGGCCGCCGGAGGGCAGGGGCCGCCGGGGGCGCACCGGACACCGCGCGACGGGCGGGGCGCGGCCAGCCGCGGGACCCGACCGCCGACGGAGGCGGGGCCAGGGGGGCGGGCGGGGAAACAGAAAAGAGAACGCGGCCCGAGGCCCCCGCCGACGGCGCCGGACGCCCGAACGGCGCCGGCAGCCGCCACGGCCCGGGGCGGGAAGGGGAACCCGAGGCCCGGGCGAAGCGCGCGCGCGGACGCGCGGGCGGACGGGCGGCCCCCGGCGCGGAGGAGCGACGAACCCAGGGGCAAGGGCCGGGCACAGGGAACCGGGCCCCGCGGCGGCCGGCAAAGGGCGCAGGGGAAGAGGGGCGACGACCACCAAGAGCGGCACCGACGGCCGCGCCGCCCGGGCGCGCGCCCCGGGGGGCAGCGACCGCCGCGCCCGCCGACGCAGCGGGGCCGGGCGCGGGCCCCGACGGCCGGGGAGAGGGCGCGCGCGGAAGCGCCAGCCAGGGGCGGGGCGAGGGGAGGCGGCAGGGGAGGGGGACACACGCCGGAGCGGAGGGCGACGGCCAGGACCACCGGCCGGCGGGCGGAAGCGACCAACACCCGGGGGGGGCGAGGGGAGCGCGCAGGGGGGCACCGGAACCCGGCGGCCGGGGCAGCCCGCAGCGCCAGGGCGGCGGACCAAAAAGGGCCCACGGGGAGCGCGCGAGGCCGGGGCGCGGCGCAACGAAGCAGCCGCGCCGGCCGACCGAGGGAAAGGGGGAGAAGAGGGCGAGGGCGGGGCGCCCCCGAGGCCGCGAAGCAGGGGCGGGACCCGAGAGAACGCGGCCCGAGCGCCAGCGAGCCGGAGGGAAACGGCGGAGGGAACCAGCGACGAGACGGGGCGAGGAGGCGGGCGCCCCGAGACCCAAGGCAGACGAACGAGGGGCACGGCAGGAGCGCGGCGGGCCGCCACCAGAGGGGCCGCGGGCGGCGCCCCGCGCAGGCAGAGGGCACCAGCGGGCGGGGCCCGACAGGCAGGCGCGCACGCGAACCCGGCGCAGAAGAGCGAGGGCGGGCGGCGGGGCAACCCGCGAGGGGAGCCCGCCAGGCAGCGGCCGGGCGCCGGACGGGGGACGCGCCCGGGGACGCGCACACAGGGCAGACGCCGGGGGCCGGGGGCAAGACGGGCCGAAGGGGGAGCCCGCGGGCCGACGCCCGGAGCGCGCGGGGGCCGAGACACGCCGGGACGGCGCGCGCGGGGGGCCACAAGCGCGGCGACGGCGGCGCCGCGAGCGGGGCGAAGGCCCGGGCGGGGGCCGCCGCGGCGAGCCGCGGCGGGCCGCGCCCCGAGCCGAGCGGCGGACCGGCGAGGCGCCGGGCCACAGCCGACCGGGGCGCAGCGCCGGCCCCCAGCCGCGGCCCGCCCGACAAGGGCAAGCACGCGGGGACGCGCGGGGCAAAGGCCGGGGCAGCGGGCCCGCGCGGGACGGGGGCGCGAGCGGGCGCGCGCCCGGAGGGAGCCGGGGACGGAAGGGACCGCCCGAGGGGGCGGCAGGCCCAAACAACCCGACGCGCAGACAGCGCCGCGGGGGGCGACAGGGGCCGGGCACGACGGGGCGCGCACCCGCGCCGGCGCCCCCGGCCAGGGGACGGGGGCCCGGGCCGCCGCGGAGGACGCGGCGCCAGACGACAAGGCGGACGCCGAGGGCGCCCGAGGCGCAAGCGGGGCGCGGCCCGGGGCGCGCGCCGGGACGAGGGGAAGCCGGGGAAGGGGCGGGGCCGCCGCGGAGGGAGAGGCGGAAACGCAGCGGGGGGCCCGCCGGACCGGGGGCGCGGGCGGAGCGGGCCGGGGGAACGCGCGGGGGGCGCGGGGGCCCGGGCGGCAGACGGGCGCCCACGGCCGGGGCCGAGGGGCGGCCAACCACCGAGAGCCGGGGCGAGCGCCGCCGAGGACGCGGCGGGGGGCCAGCCGCGGGCGCGCGGCACACGGGAGGCCAACGGCCGCCCCCGCGCCCCCCGCCACGGGGCGAAGGGGGGGAGGCGACGGGGGCGGGACACCCAGGCAGACGGGCCCGCGGCCGGAGGGCGGCGGGCGCAACGGGCGGGCAAAAACGCGAGGGGGCGCGGGAGGCGGCAAGGCACACCAAGGAGCGCAGGGGGCGGCGGGCGGCAGCGAGGCGAGAGCCGAGAGAGCCGGGGCCGAGAGGCGGGGGGGGCGCGAAAGAGGACGGCGCGGCCCGAACGGGAGCGCCCGCGCGGCGGGGCAGGGCCGGGGCGCGGCGCGCGCCGGGGGGGGGGGCGGCCGCGGCGAGCACGCGGGGCGAGGGCAGGCCGCCGCACCGGCAGGCCGCCCCGACCGGGGAGGCCGCGGGGGGCCGAAGCCCCCCGGGGCCCCGGAGGGGGGGAACACGGGCGCGGGGCGGGCGGCAGAGCAGGGGGCGACAAGGAGCCGGCCGCAGGGGCACCGACGGAAACCGGGGGACGACGGCGCCGGCCGCGAAAGGAGAAGGGGCAGGGGACGGCGCGCGACGGCGCCGGCGGCGAACCGCCCACGGCGCCGCGAGCCGAACACGGCACCGGACCAGGCAAGCGGGAGGAGCGACGGGCGGGGGGACAAAGGGCAGGGACGGAGGCAACGCGAGCGGAGGACGCGCGCGGACGAGGAAGGCCGCGGGGAAGACCAACAAGGGCAAGGAGCGAGCCCCAGCACGAGGAAAGGGCAAAGAGGACCCGGGCCGGGCGGCCAAGGCGAGAGACGCGGGGAAGACAGCAGGGGAGCGCGCGGGCGGCCCAGAACAGCGAAGGGCAGCACAGACCGGGGAGGGCCGCAAACGGCCGGGGCCGAAAAGGCCAGAGGCCCGCGAAGAAGCGGGCCGCGGAGGGGCACCGCCGCAGAGCGAGGGAGCAGGCGGAGGGCGCGGGCGGGAACGGAAGGAACCAGACAAAGCGCGCCACCAACGAAGAACGGCCAGGCACCACCACCCAGAGAAGCAAGAAAGAGCGCGCAGGCGGGCAAGCCGGACGAGGGCGGGACCGGGGAAGGGGCCCCGGGGGAGGCAAAGGAAGCCGCAGGCGCCACGCCGGGGGGGCCCGGCCGGCAAGGCCGGGAAGGGGCAGCCGGGCGACCAGACGCCCCCCGGAACCCAAAGACGGGGAGGGCGCAGAAGGGGCCGGCGGAGGCCGAAAAGCAACAGCCGCCGAGCCCGGGGCGGCAGCGGGGAGGGGGAGACGAGGACGGGAGCGGAGCGGCGGCGAGCCCCCAACGGGCGGGCGGGAGGAAGGAAAACAGCCGGGGCAAAGGCGGGCGCAGGGGGGCGGCGGGCAGAAAGCCAAGAAGGGCACCGCGGACGAGGAAAGACGAAGGCCCCCGACGGGCCCGGGGAAGCAGGACGCCGAGCCCGAAGGCCAACAGAAGAGGACCGAAAGCCGAGGAGGGGAGCCCAGGCGAAGGGAGACAGAGCGGAGGCGGGCGGGGAGCACGCGAAGGGCGGCAAAGGAACAGCGCCGGAGGCACGACCCGGCCAGGGAAGGCCAGGAGCGCAGCGCCGGCAGAAGGGACGAGCCGACAGGGGCACACCGCGAGGCGGACCGGGCGACCCAACCCAAGGGCCAACGACGAGCGGGGGAACGGCAACAACGGAAAGAGACGCGAGGGGAGCGGGAAGGACCGCGGCGGCGGGCACCAGACGGGCCCGCCAAGGGAGCCGCGGGAAGGGAGGGAGAGGGGACGCAGGCCAAGGACCAGACGCGAAGAGCCCGGGAGGGGAGGGAGGGGCACGACCGCCCCGGGGCAGGAGGGGGAAGGGGCGCGCCGGCGGCCGGCCGGGGAGGGGGAGCCGGGGCGCAGGCGCCCGCGCCGGAAGCGAACCCGAAGGCGCCGGCACCCGGCACCACCAGGGGAGGCCGCGAGCCGACCAGCGAAAGGGGAGAGGGCAGAAAGGGGAAGGAGGCGGCGCCGGCACGAGGGCCGGGCGAGCCGGCGAGGGAGCAGGAAGCAGCAGAGCAACGGGCAGAGCCCGCGGCGACCGGGGAGCGAAGAAAGGCAGCCCGGCCAGAAGGCGGGGGGGGGCACGGAGGAGCGCGAGAAGGACGACGGGGAGCCGAGGAGCAGAGACCAGCAAACAAACGAGAACGGAGGGAAGGAGCCAGGCGCAGGGGCACAGGCGGAAGGAGGGCAGACGGACACAGGCAGGGCGGAAGCGGGGAGACAAGCAGAGGACGACGGGCAGGAGCAACCAGGGAGCAGGCCGGCGCGACGGCGGCGCCCGCACGGAGGCCCCAGCAGGCCGGGGGGCGAGACGGGCGCGCCGGGCGGGCGGGGACCGAGGGGAGAAGGGGGCGGAGGGAAGGAGAAGACGCCAGCCGCCCGCAGCACAGGCCGCAGCCGAGAGCACAGCGACAGGCCAGGGGCCACGGCAGCCAAGAAAGGCAGGCGGGGAACACGGAGGCAGCGACGGGGGCCGCGGCGCGCGCCGAAGGGGGCGCAGAGCGAAAAAAGGGACAGCAAAACGGGCGAAGGCCGCGGCGGGGGGAGGCAACACAGGAACCCAGGCGGGGCACCGAGGCGCGAGCCGCGCGCGGGCCGCGACGGAAAGGGAGCGAGAGCCAACAGGGCGAGGCGCCAGCAAAGAGCCGGCCAGCAGAAACGAGCGCGGAACCGCGCAGGCGCCACCACGGACACGGAGCAGCAACCCCACGCGACGAACGGCCCCCCGACGAGCGAAAGCACGACGGGAGGCCGAAACGCCAAAGGGAGCAAGGGCCCGCACCGCGGGGCGCGAGGAGGAAGCGGAGAGGGAGGGACAAGGCAAAGAAGGAAAGGCAAAACAGGGAGGAAGGGAACGGGCGAGGCGGACGACAAAGCAAGCACGGCAGCCAAACGGAAGCACCCGACGGACCACCACCGGGCCGCGGCGGCGCGCACGACGGAGGCAGCACGGCACGAGGGGCCAGGCCGGCCCCAAGCACGCGCGGGGCCGCAACAAAACAGGGGAAACCGAGAGCAGCCCCGCAACCGGAGCAACGCAAACAGCAGGGAGGGAACGAGGGGGGCACCGGGAGAGGCCAAGCACCGCAACCAAAGAAACGCGCCGGACAAGACGGCAACAGAGGCCGCGACAGCGCAGGCGGCGGGGCGGAGAAACAGGGGGCAGGAAACGCCACGCCCGCACCGAAGCAAGCGCACGGGGGACAAAGGAGAAGCACCAGGCGCAGCCCCAAAGCCGAAGCAAAAGCAACCACCACAGGGGGACACAGCGGCACGAGCAACAGGGCGCCACCGCAACCAAAGGAAAGGGCCAGGCGGCCGCAGCAGGGGCCGCAACGCCACGCGCACAGAGGAGGGAGCACGGCAGGAGAGCACCACGCCCGCCCCCAAGCACGCGCAACGCCGGGACAAAAGCAGGAGCACCAAGCGCAGCCCCCCAGCCGAGGGAGGGCAAAACCACAACAGCCCCGACGGCCAGCCACGACCCCGAGGAACGGAACACCCCACCAAGCAGCAGGCCGACACCACCAAGGACACAAACGAAGACAGGGGGCAGCGCACGGCCGCCGGGGGCAGAGGGCGGCAGCCACACCGGGAACCGGCGGCCAGGGGACACCCCCCGGCAAAGCCGGCGACCCCAAGAGCGGCAGCCCGGGCGCCAGACCCAAACGCCGCAAAAGGCGAGGCCACCAGGAACGCACACCAGGCCCAGGGCAGCGCAGGGCCGCCAGCACGGGGACCCAAGCACGGCACGAGAAGGCCACACCGAAGCCGGGCACAAGCAGCCAAGGGAGACGCCAAGCAGGGGGAGCGGCCCCAAGAGCACGGAGGGCGGCGGCGGAGGGAGGGACGGACCGCCGAGGGGGAGGGAAAGAGGAGCACAACAAAAGCCCGAAGCCCAGGGCAGCACCGGGAAACGCGCACAGCGGCACGAGCACAACACACAAAGGCCAGGCCCACACCGGGCACCAGCGGCCAGGGAACACGCCCAAGCAGGGGGAGAAACCACCGGAGCAGGGCCGGGAACGGGCACCAAGGGCCCGGGAAGGGGCCCCACCGGGCCCGGGAGGGGCCCCACCGGGGCCACCACGCCCGAGAAGGGGGGCGAGGGGAAGCGAGAGGGAGAGGGGGAGAGGGGGCGAACAAGCGGAGGCGCAGGCGAGACCGAGGCCCACAGAGGGCCGAGCGCAGGCCCAGGCCCCGGCCGGGCGGGCCCCCCCAGGGGGGGACGACCCACACCCCCCGAAAGAGCCGGAGGAACAAGGGGGCGGGGGCAGGAGGAAACAGCACAAGGGCGGAGGGGACACACCCCCCCGAAAAAAGGCAAGGGGAGGGAGGGGACCGGAGGGGGGCAGAGACCGGGAGAAAAAGGGAAGCGAAGGGGACAAAAAGGGGGAAAAGGGGGAGCGAGGCGAGGGAGGGGGGGAGGGGGAAGGGGGAAAAAGGCAAAAAAGCAGAAAAAAGAGAAAACCCGGCAGAAAAGCACCAAAGGGGGGGGAACCGGAGAAAAAGAGGAGAAAGGGAGGGGAGGGGGAGGGGGGAGGGGCGGAAACGGGGCACGGAGACAGGACAAGGCAGGGGGGACAGGACAAGACAGGAGGGGACAGGACAAGGGGGAAGGGACACACCCCCGAAAAAAGGCAAGGGGAGGGAGGGGACCGGAGAGGGGCAGAGAGAGGGAGAAGAAGAGAAGCGAAGGGGACAAAAAGGGGGAAAGGGGGAGCCAGGCGAGGGAGGGGGGGAGGGGAAGGGGGAAAAAGGCAGAAAAGCAGAAAAAAAACAGAACGCGGCAGAAAAGCACCAAAGGGGGGGGCACCGGAGAAAAAGAGAACAAAGGGAAGGGAGGGGCAGGGGGGAGGGGGAAAACGGGGCAAAGAGAAGGGGCGGGGGCACAAGGCGGGCCAAGGGGGGCAGGCAGGGGGCGAGAGGAAAAGGAAAGGGAGGAGGGAGGGCGCGGGAGCGCACAACAGAGGGGGCGGGGGCGGGGGGCAAGGGGAGAGAAAAGAGAGAAAAACGCAGAGAGGGGGCAAGAAGGGGGCAGAGGCGCAAGGAGGAAAGAGAAGCACGCCAGAGAGGGGCAGGGCCGAGGCGAGGAGGGCAAGGGGGCGGCCAAGCAGGGGAGCCAACCAGGGCAAAAGGGGGGCAAGAGGGGGCGCGGGGGGGAAAGAGAGGGGCAGGGAGAAGGAGGCAAGCGGGAGCGGGGGCAGGACAGAAAACAAGGGCACGCGGGGCGCGGGGAAGGGGACAAGGAAGGGACCGCGGGAACCGCGGGGGGCCGGGGGGGGGCCAACGGGAGAGACGGGGGACCAAGGCGAACCGCAGGGGGCAAAACAGGGGCAAAGAGCAGCAACCCCAACGGGGCACCACGGGCGCAGGGGGAGCAAGGGGCACAGCAGGAGGGAGCCACGGGCCAAGGGGCGGCGACGGGGCGGGGGAGCAAGGCGCGACGGGCCCGGGGGCGCCGGCCGGAGCACAGGGCCCAGGGCAGCAGCAAGGCGCCACGGGCCCGGAGGCGCCGGCCGGAGCACAGGGGCCCGGGCAGCAGCAAGGCGCCACGGGCCCGGAGGCGCCGGCCGGAGCACAGGGCCCCGGGCAGCAGCAAGGCGCCACGGGCCCGGGGGCGAGGAGCAGCGCACGGGGAGGGGGAGGGACGGACGCGGGGGCGAGGAGAGAAAAGGAAAAAAAAAAGCGAAGCAAACCAAGGAGGGAGAAGAGGAGAGGAGGAGGGGCAAGAAGACAGGGAGAGGAAACCAGAAGCAAAGGCAAAAGAGGGCAAGGAAAGGGGAGAAGAGGAGAAAGAAGGGGGGAAAAAGGAAAAAAGCCACGAAAAAACCCAACCAAACGAACCGAAGCAGAGCGGGGCGAGCGAAAGCAAGGGGAGCCGAAGCGAGGCGAACCGGGGCGAGGGGAGGGCAAAGCGAGAGGGAGAGGGGAGAGGGGGCGAACAAGCGGAGGGGCAGGCGAGACCGAGGCCCACGGAGGGCCGAGCGCAGGCCCAGGCCCCGGCCGGGCGGGCCCCCCCAGGGGGGGACGACCCACACCCCCCGAAAGAGCCGGAGGAACAAGGGGGCGGGGGCAGGAGGAAACAGCACAAGGGCGGAGGGGACACACCCCCCCGAAAAAAGGCAAGGGGAGGGAGGGGACCGGAGGGGGGCAGAGACCGGGAGAAAAAGGGAGCGAAGGGGACAAAAAGGGGGAAAGGGGGAGCGAGGCGAGGGAGGGGGGAGGGGGAAGGGGAAAAAGGCAGAAAAGCAGAAAAAAGAGAAAACCCGGCAGAAAAGCACCAAAGGGGGGGCAGCCGGAGAAAAAGAGGAGAAAGGGAGGGGAGGGGGAGGGGGGAGGGCCGGAAACGGGGCACGGAGAAGGGGAGAGGGCACAGGGGGGCCAAAGGGGGCAGGGAGGGGCGCCCAGAGGAAAAGGGGAGGGGGAGGGAGGGCGCGGGGAGCGCACAACAGAGGGGGCGAGGGGGAGACAACGAAGAAAAACCCGCGGGCGGGGGCAAAGCAGGGGAGCAGAGACGGGGGGAGCAGGAGAGAAGCACCCCAGAGGAGCGCAGGGGCCGGGCGAGGACGGCAAGGGGACGGCCAAGCCCGGGAGCCAACCAGCGCGGGGGGGGGGAGGGGGCGCAGGGGGGAAAGAAAGAGGGGGCCACGGGACAAGGACACAAGCCGGGGGGCGGGGGGAACCGGACAGGGCCCGGGGGGGCCAAGGGAACGGAGGCGGACGGGGACGCAAGAGGCGGGACGGGAGAAGCGACGGCCGGGAGCCGGCGGGCGCGCGGGACGCGGGGGCCGGGGGGCACGCGGGGGGCGCGCGGGGAGGGGGCGGAACCGCGGGGCCGCCGGGCGGGAAGGGGAGGGGACGAGGGGGAGGGACGAAGCGGAGCGACAAAGGGCGGAAGCGCAGGGGAGCGGGGCAGCAAGGCCACGCGGCCACGGACAAGACCCCGGCGCGGAGGGAAGGCGGCGGCAAAGGAGGCAGCCCGCCGCCCGGGGGAAGGGGACGGCAAGGCGGCCCGCGCGGCGCGGCCGCCGCGAGGGCGGGGCCAACGGCACGGGCCGGGGGGGCCGGAGGGCCCCGACGGAGGGGCGGCAAACGGGCGGCGGACACAGGCGGCGCGGCGGGCCCGGAGGCGGACGGAGAGGCGGGCAGGCAGAAGCCAGCGCACGGGAGCGGCGCGCCACGGGCGGGGCAACCAAGCGCGAGGACCAAGGGGGCGAAGCAACGGGGCCGCGCGGACGAGGGGGAAGGACCAGCGCGACGCGGGCAGCAGGAGGGGAAAACGAACCGGGCGCACGACGGGCGAAACCCAGCGCACGGGCCCGAGGGGGGGGAACAAGCCAACACGGGGGGAAGGCGGCGGCACAAGGAGAGGAAGAGCCGACAGCGAAGGAGCAAAAAGCAACGGCGCGAGGAACGCGGGGCGGCCACAAGCCAGGGAGCCCGGGGGAACGGGGCGGACACCGCGAGCGGCAAAGGCCGAAGGGCGAAAGGAGCGAGAGGCCACGCGGGCACGGGGCGGAGGCGGACGGGAAAGCAGAAGCAAACGAGCGGGGACCCGGGGGGCCACACGAGAGGGCGGGGCGCGGGGAGCGCAGCGGAGGACACCGGCGGGAGCGGGGAACAGAGGGGCCGCCCCAGCCAAACGCCCCACCGGACAAGGGCGGCCGCCCGGAGCGGCCGCCGGGGCGGCCGGGGGGCCAAAAAGAGGGGCGAAGCCCCGCCGCCGAGGCACGGAAGAAGGAAAAGAACGGGAAAAGGAGGGGAGGGCACCGGCGCCGGGGCCGGCGCCCACGGAGCCGACACCGCGCAAGGCAGGGCACAAAGGCGGACGAGAGGCAAGCGCAACAGGGGCGGCGGGCCCCGCGGAGGCCGCCAAGCCCGGGCCCGGGGCGGGGGGGCGCGGGAGAGGAGACAGGGACAGGGGGAAGCGCGGGAAGCCAGGCAGGCGCGGCACGAAGGAGAGGACGAGGCAGGGGGCGACCGGAAGAGAGGCAGAGGGACGCCCGCCGGGGACCCGCGCGGGGGGAAGGGCGGCACGGGGACAGGCAGAGCACGGGGCAGAAAGCACAGGGCGGGAGCAGCCGCAGGGACCAGCGCAAGGCGGGGGGGAAGGAAACAGGCGGAGGCCCCGGGGCCGGACCAGGGCGGAGGCGACGGGGCGACGCCCGGGGAAGGCCCCCGGAGGGGCCGGGCCCAGGCCGGCCCCCGGCCGGCACGCGGCGACCCGCGCGCGCCGCGGGAGCAGCGCGAGCAGGCCGCCGACAGCCGACGGGGGCGGGACGGGGACCCCCGGGCCCAGCCCGCAGAGCCAAGCCGGGGCCCGAGGGGACGGAGCCAGGGGGCCGACGGCCCGGGCCGACAGGGGGCCAGGGGCCAGAGGCGGGGCACCGGGGAGACCGGAGGCGGGGAGGAGGACGACCGGGCGGGGGAGGCACGCGGGCCGCCGGAGGGCAGGGGCCGCCGGGGGCGCACCGGACACCGCGCGACGGGCGGGGCGCGGCCAGCCGCGGGACCCGACCGCCGACGGAGGCGGGGCCAGGGGGGCGGGCGGGGAAACAGAAAAGAGAACGCGGCCCGAGGCCCCCGCCGACGGCGCCGGACGCCCGAACGGCGCCGGCAGCCGCCACGGCCCGGGGCGGGAAGGGGAACCCGAGGCCCGGGCGAAGCGCGCGCGCGGACGCGCGGGCGGACGGGCGGCCCCCGGCGCGGAGGAGCGACGAACCCAGGGGCAAGGGCCGGGCACAGGGAACCGGGCCCCGCGGCGGCCGGCAAAGGGCGCAGGGGAAGAGGGGCGACGACCACCAAGAGCGGCACCGACGGCCGCGCCGCCCGGGCGCGCGCCCCGGGGGGGCAGCGACCGCCGCGCCCGCCGACGCAGCGGGGCCGGGCGCGGGCCCCGACGGCCGGGGAGAGGGCGCGCGCGGAAGCGCCAGCCAGGGGCGGGGCGAGGGGAGGCGGCAGGGGAGGGGGACACACGCCGGAGCGGAGGGCGACGGCCAGGACCACCGGCCGGCGGGCGGAAGCGACCAACACCCGGGGGGGGCGAGGGGAGCGCGCAGGGGGCACCGGAACCCGGCGGCCGGGGCAGCCCGCAGCGCCAGGGCGGCGGACCAAAAAGGGCCCACGGGGAGCGCGCGAGGCCGGGGCGCGGCGCAACGAAGCAGCCGCGCCGGCCGACCGAGGGAAAGGGGAGAAGAGGGCGAGGGCGGGGCGCCCCCGAGGCCGCGAAGCAGGGGCGGGACCCGAGAGAACGCGGCCCGAGCGCCAGCGAGCCGGAGGGAAACGGCGGAGGGAACCAGCGACGAGACGGGGCGAGGAGGCGGGCGCCCCGAGACCCAAGGCAGACGAACGAGGGGCACGGCAGGAGCGCGGCGGGCCGCCACCAGAGGGGCCGCGGGCGGCGCCCCGCGCAGGCAGAGGGCACCAGCGGGCGGGGCCCGACAGGCAGGCGCGCACGCGAACCCGGCGCAGAAGAGCGAGGGCGGGCGGCGGGGCAACCCGCGAGGGGAGCCCGCCAGGCAGCGGCCGGGCGCCGGACGGGGGACGCGCCCGGGGACGCGCACACAGGGCAGACGCCGGGGGCCGGGGGGCAAGACGGGCCGAAGGGGGAGCCCGCGGGCCGACGCCCGGAGCGCGCGGGGGCCGAGACACGCCGGGACGGCGCGCGCGGGGGCCACAAGCGCGGCGACGGCGGCGCCGCGAGCGGGGCGAAGGCCCGGGCGGGGGCCGCCGCGGCGAGCCGCGGCGGGCCGCGCCCCGAGCCGAGCGGCGGACCGGCGAGGCGCCGGGCCACAGCCGACCGGGGCGCAGCGCCGGCCCCCAGCCGCGGCCCGCCCGACAAGGGCAAGCACGCGGGGACGCGCGGGCAA
>NW_025215481.1:973886-975074 GCF_001659605.2 Manihot esculenta | reverse complement strand
TGACACCCCCCCTAAAAAATTCAATTTTACGTATTTCGACCTGATTTTTTGCAGATACCTTTATAAAAATGTAATCTAATTTTTACAAAAATTTTGAAAATTTTTTATCAAGTCTAGGTATTTTTTTTTATTTTTTAAGTGTTAAAAATTCAGAAAATCATAAAAAATAGAAAACCCGTCAGAAAATCACCAAATTTTTTGTGGAACCTTAGAAAAATATTATAAATTTATTTGAGTTGTTATTTGGTGATTTTCTTAAACTTTGCACGGAGACATGACAATGCATGGGGTGACATGACAATACATGAGGTGACATGACAATGTTTAAAGTGACACACCCCCTAAAAAATTCAATTTTAGGTATTTTGACCTGATATTTTGCAGATATATTTAGAAAAATATAATCTAATTTTACAAAAATTTTGAAAATTTTTTATCCAGTCTAGGTATTTTTTTTATTTTTTAAGTGTTAAAAATTCAGAAAATCATAAAAAAAACACAACTCGTCAGAAAATCACCAAATTTTGTGTGGCACCTTAGAAAAATATAACAAATTTAATTGAGTTGTCATTTGGTGATTTTTTAAAACTTTTCAAAGAGAATTGGCTTGTGTCACAATTCTTGCCAATTTTGGGCATGCACGGTGGCTATAGGAAAAGTAAATGGAGGAGGTAGTGCTCTTGATCTCACAACATATTGTTTCGTGTTCTTTTTGCAATGTGAGATAAGATAGATAAAAACTCATAGAGGTTGCAATGATTGGTTCATAGTCTCAATGAGTAAGAGAGAATCACTCCATAGATTTTCATTGCCTATGCGATGATGGCAAGTGTGCGTCCAAGCATGTGAGCCAACCATTGCAAAATGTTGGTCAATATTTTTTCTCGTGTGTTGAAAGATATTGTCACTGTATAAGTATTCAAGCTTGAGCTTGTTCAGTACAGAAAACAATGGCACGCTTTGCTCGTTGAAGTGTACAATTAATTGACTGCGTGAACCTCTTTTGGCCTGGTGGTTGGCCAACGGGATATACTTGTTTACCAATGCTAACCTCATTTTGCAAAACATGTGCAAATAGCATCAACCCCAACGTTGCACCACGGGCTCATTGGGGAGCAATGGGCACAGCAGGAGGGAGCCACGGGCCAATTGGCTGCCACTGGGCGTGGGAGCAATTCGCTACGGGCC
>NW_025215481.1:938001-945501 GCF_001659605.2 Manihot esculenta | reverse complement strand
ACGTGCTCCTTGTTGCCTTGGCCATTCTCCACTTGTGCCCCAGCAGCACTCCCCTCGTCCACGTGGTTAGGTGACTTCGCCATTCCCTCGGCCTTGCACCTATTATTGCTCTTCTCCCTTGAGCAACGTCGCCTTCGCTTCCCTTGCTTAGGCAACACCACCTCCTTTGGACATTCGGCTGCCAGCTCCTTGTTGGATCCACCATCCAAAGCACAAACCACCATCTCCCTCGGTGGTAGCCCTCTCGGCAACTCGGCTTCACCTAGGACCCGACATTCCTCTAGATCCTTCTCCTCTTGGGAACTTACTTCCCCAATGCTAGAGTTCGCCATAGAAGATGCCCCATCACATGCTTCATTCCCACTCAACAAGGAACCCTCCTCCTTGCTCTTCATGGTATGCCTTTTCCTCCTAAGGCAAGACTTCGCCTTATGCGAACCATGACAAAAGAAGCATTTGGACCCTCCTCGTCGGTCCTCCTTCGCATCCTCCAACCCATCGGAATGCGATTTGGGCAACTCTTCCCTACTAGGCACCTCCAAAGAAGTGGATGAGCTTGCCACACCACTATGGCCATTTGCTCTCTTCAAGAGCTCCACTTCATCCATCACCTTCTTTAGCTCCAACACCATTCTTCCAAGTTCCTCCCTTAGGAACTTGTTCTCTTCCCTAAGGCTAGCAACATCATTGGAAAGAGAGTGGGCTTCGGACATACCTTGCCTCGCGATCTCCTCAATGCCTTTCATGGCTACTTGCATCTCCTCGCGGAATTCGTCACCCCTTGTTTCCAATTCCTCGATGTGAGCTTCCAACTCCTCAACTTGCTCACCCTCATTGATGAGATGCACTGAGATACGGGCAACCAGTCCTTCCAACTCACAAACCCTCTCCTCTACTCCCTTTCCTTCACCAATGGGCTCCTTCCCCTTAGGAACACCACTACTGCCTGCTGCACCCAAATGAACCTCACTTAGGCTTGACATTGGGGCTGTACACGGCAATGAACCTCACTGTGCTGCTGCCTTAAAACTGCCCAACCAGCGTGCAGATTTTGAACCTCCCAACAATCTGCTTCAGCGTCCAGAAATCACCAGTCTCAATTCTGGACCCCAACTGAACCTCGCTGGCTACTGCTTCCTCAGGCAGAATTAACCTCGTCTGCCACAGCTTCCACCGCAAATCTGCTTCTGCAGGCAATCAGAACCTCACTTGACTGCCTACCAACGCAACTGAACCTCTCAGCTGCTACACCTCTGCTACACCACTGCTTGCACAATCCCACCGAAATCAGGCAGAATGAACCTCGCTTCAAAAACTGCCTCTGCGCAACTCGCCTAGTCCTCAGCTGATTGAACCTCGCCACAAATCTGCCTCCACAGGCCTTCCACGAAACTGGCAAAATTTGCCCAGTCACAGCCTGATCTAACCTCACTTTGGCAGAACTTCCCCCTGGCAACCTTAACACCAGCAGAATTTCCCCTGGAAGATCCTCACTTCAACAGGCAGAAATTTGCACAGCCAACCAGATTTTAACCCCAACAGAGTCTCCCCAGGACAAAGCAGAAACTCTCCACCAAAATCCAGAAAGAACCTCACAACAGTGGGGTAAACTTGGGCAGAAACACTTGCACAGGGAAAATTGGCGAAAGGTACTGATACACTCACCTCGTATCAGCTCCAATAACCCTCGGACAGCCAATGACCCTCGTCACAGCTTCTTCCGATGGCAGCTTTCTTCGGACCAGCGAAACTCCTGTTGCAGCAGTGAACCTCAGAAAACAGCAGTGAACCTCACTTTGCAGCTCACTTGTTGTGATACCGCTTATCACTGGTATCAAAGGGCTTCACTTCGGCAGGATGAACCTCACAATCAGAACCAGCAGAACAAGCCAGAAACAAGTTCTGAAGCTCTGATACCACTTGTCACGGACTTATTGATTCCAACCCCGAAAATCACTTAAGCCGTGCGGCACTCAGCTCAGTCCGTCGAGCTAAGTCAGCCTTAACCTCACTTGACACAGCGGAAGACAAATAAAGGGGCTGATTCCAGCAATCAATAGATTGCAAGTGCACACAGTGGTCACAAGCACAACCTTGGGCAATTGGGACCTCAAGGTGTTGTGGAAGCCAATCACACACACAAGAAAGGAAGCAAGGTAAATAAACAAGCAAGCAAGCAAGATTGGGAAGAGTATTTGGGGCTAAGAGAATCCACTAAGTGATGGAAAAATACAATGGAGGTTACAACAATGCCTAGCTGAATATTGGCTCTCTCTCTCTCTCTAAATGAACCTCTTAAGGGGTATTTATAGGGCTGCCACATCCCCCATTTGTGGCTGAGATTGGAAGCTTCTTGGGGAAGCTTTTACAATAAAATAACAATTAGAAATCTCCAGAATTCGTGCTCCCCAAGTTGCTCCTTGGAGAAGCTTCCTTTGTCTCCATTTTGGCCCTATTCTGCTGCCCTGGACGTTTCCCAGCAAATCTGGGACGTTCTGGAATCTTCTGCCCAGTTTGAACCTCTTCTGGGCTTGTCTGGCGAGTCTGGCAGGCCTGGGGGCGCGCCAGCCCAGTTTGCTGCGCGCCTGCCTGCTGCGGGCCCGTTGCTGGGCGCCTCCTGCGCGCTACAGTGCCACCGTGAACCTCATCTGGGCTTTGGGCTGCACGTCCGTGAACCTCGTCTGGGCTTTGGGCTGCACGTCCGTGAACCTCGTCTGCCTGCTGGGCTGCTCGCCTACCAGCATGCTGGGCCGAGCGCCTCCAATCCTTATTTGGGCGCTGGGCCGCGGGCGCTGCAACTCTTACGGGCCCGTCACATGCTGCACCACCACTGCAGCCATGAACCTCTTTTCTGCAGTGCTGGGCCCGTGCCCGTTTCTTCCCAGCGGCCTGCCATGTACCAGTTGGACCTGGCCTTGCCTCCAGCGGCCTACCACTGCTCCAGCGGCCTATCAACACGTCCAGCAGCTTTGCCAACTCCTGGCAACTCCCCCAGTGAACCTCATTTCCCTGCTGGCCTGCCATGCGCCCCAGCCTCCTGCCAGTCCCAGCGCAACTCCCCCTTGGCAGCCTAGCAGCTCCATCACCAGTCAGCGATCTACCCAGCCGCTGAACCTCATTAGCCCCAGGCTGAACCTCATTCAGCCTACTGCCAGCTTGCGACACCAAATCTGCCCCCGTTGCAGAATTGGCCCGTTGGCCTACCAATTGGCTGCCGCATGTACCGCTAGCAATACTTTGCCGATTTCGCCTCCGCGACCTCCTCGGCTCATATTTCCTCGAGTTGTGGGGTTTCTCGGTCTCACTACTCTTGGACCGTGACAATTAGCTCTAGAATTACTACGGTTATCCGAGTAGCAGATACCATCAAACAAACTATAACTGATTTAATGAGCCATTCGCAGTTTCACAGTCTGAATTAGTTCATACTTACACATGCATGGCTTAATCTTTGAGACAAGCATATGACTACTGGCAGGATCAACCAGGTAGCATTCCTTCGCGACGTCGTCGCCCGCACGGAGGCCCCAGCATGCCGGGGGTTCGAGACGGGCGCGCCGGTCGTTCTGTTACCGATGGGATAATTGGGCTTATGGAAGGAGAAGACTCCATCCTCCCGCATCACATTCCGCATCCGAGAGCACAGCGACAGTCCATGGGCCACGGCAGCCAATAAAGGCATGCTTGGAACACGGATGCAGCTACGGGGTCCGCTTCGCGCTCCGAAGGGGGCGCAGAGCGAAAAAATGGGCATCAAAACTTTCGAATTCCGCTTCTGTGGGTATGCAACACAGGAACCCATTCGTTGCACCGAGGCGCGATCCGCTCTCGGGCCGCGACTGAAAGGGATCGAGAGCCAACAGTTCGATGCTCCAGCAAAGAGCCTGCCAGCAGAAACGATCTCGTAACCGCTCATGCGCCACCACGTACACTGAGCAGCAACCCCACGCGACGAACTGCCCCCCGACGAGCGAAAGCACGACGGGATGCCGAAACGCCAAATGGAGCAATTGCCCGCACCGCTGTGCGCGAGGATGAATCGGAGAGGGAGGGACAATGCAAAATAATGAAATGCAAAACAGTTATGAATGGAACGTTCGATTCTGACGACAAAGCAATCACTTCAGCCAAACGGAATCACCCTACGTACCACCACCTTGCCTCGGCTGCTCGCACGACGGATTCAGCACGGCACGAGGTGCCATGCCTTCCCCAAGCACTCGCGTTGCCTCAACAAAACAGTGGAAACCGAGATCATCCCCTCAACCTTAGCAACGCAAACAGCATGGAGGGAACGATTGGGGCACCGTGAGAGTCCAATCACCGCAACCAAAGAAACTCGCCGTACAATACTTCAACATATGCCTCGACAGCTCATGCGTCGGTTCGGAGAAACAGGTGGCATGAAACGCCACGCCCTCACCTAAGCAATCGCACGTGTTGACAAAGTAGAAGCACCAGGCTCATCCCCAAAGCCTAAGCAAAAGCAACCACCACAGTGGGACACATCGGCACGAGCAACAGTGCGCCACCGCAACCAAAGGAAATTGCCATTCTGCCGCAGCATGTGCCTCAACGCCACTCGCACATAGGATTGAGCACGGCATTATATCACCACGCCCTCCCCCAAGCACTCGCAACGCCTTGACAAAAGCATTAGCACCAAGCTCATCCCCCCAGCCTAGGTATTGCAAAACCACAACAGCCCCGACGTCCATCCACGACCCCGAGGAACGTAACACCCCACCAAGCAGCAGGCCTACACCACCAAGGACACAAACTAAGACAGGTTGCATCGCACGTCCGCCTGTGTTCAGAGTGCGGCATCCACACCTTGAACCGGCTTCCATTTGACACCCCCCGGCAAAGCCTTCGACCCCAATAGCTTCAGCCCTGTCGCCAGACCCAAACGCCTCAAAAGTCTATGCCACCAGGAACTCACACCATGCCCATTGCATCGCATTTCCGCCAGCACGTTGACCCAAGCACGGCACTAGAATGCCACACCGAAGCCTTGCACAAGCATCCAATTGATACTCCAAGCATGGGGATCGGCCCCAATAGCACTGAGTTCGTCGTCGGAGTTGAGGTACTGACCGCCGAGTTGGATGGAAATATTAGCACAACAAAATCCCGAAGCCCAGTGCATCACCTGGAAACTCGCACATCGGCACGAGCACAACACACAAATGCCATGCCCACACCTTGCACCAGCGTCCATTTAACACGCCCAAGCATTGGGATAAACCACCGGATCATTTCCTTGAACTGTCACCAATGGCCCTGGAATGGGCCCCACCGGGCCCGGGATGGGCCCCACCGGGTCCACCACGCCCGAGAATTTTTTTCGATGTTGAATCGAGAGGTAGAGGTGGAGAGGGGGCTAACAAGCTTATTCGCATGCTATACCGATGCCCACATATGGCCTAGCGCATGCCCAGGCCCCGGCCTTGCTGGCCCCCCCAGGGGGGTGACTACCCACACCCCCCTAAAGAGCCTTAGGAACAAGTTGGGCTGTGGCAGGAGGAAACATCACAATGTCTGAGGTGACACACCCCCCCTAAAAAATTCAATTTTACGTATTTTGACCTGATTTTTTGCAGATACCTTTATAAAAATGTAATCTAATTTTACAAAAATTTTGAAAATTTTTTATCAAGTCTAGGTATTTTTTTTTATTTTTTAAGTGTTAAAAATTCAAAAAATCATAAAAAATAGAAAACCCGTCAGAAAATCACCAAATTTTTTGTGGAACCTTAGAAAAATATTATAAATTTATTTGAGTTGTTATTTGGTGATTTTCTTAAACTTTGCACGGAGACATGACAATGCATGGGGTGACATGACAATACATGAGGTGACATGACAATGTTTGAAGTGACACACCCCCTAAAAAATTCAATTTTAGGTATTTTGACCTGATATTTTGCAGATATATTTAGAAGAATATAATCTAATTTTACAAAAATTTTGAAATTTTTTTATCCAGTCTAGGTATTTTTTTTTATTTTTTAAGTGTTAAAAATTCAGAAAATCATAAAAAAAACATAACTCGTCAGAAAATCACCAAATTTTGTGTGGCACCTTAGAAAAATATAAAAAAGTTAATTGAGTTGTCATTTGGTGATTTTTTAAAACTTTTCAAAGAGAATTGGCTTGTGTCACAATTCTTGCCAATTTTGGGCATGCATGGTGGCTATAGGAAAAGTAAATGGAGGAGATAGTGCTCTTGATCTCACAACATATTGTTTCGTGTTCTTTTTGCAATGTGAGATAAAATAGATAAAAACTCATAGAGGTTGCAATAATTGGTTCATAGTCTCAATGAGTAAGAGAGAATCACTCCATAGATTTTCATTGCCTATGCGATGATGGCAAGTGTGCGTCCAAGCATGTGAGCCAACCATTGCAAAATGTTGGTCAATATTTTTTCTCGTGTGTTGAAAGATATTGTCATTGTATAAGTATTCAAGCTTGAGCTTGTTCAGTACAGAAAACAATGGCACGCTTTGCTCGTTGAAGTGTACAATTAATTGACTGCGTGAACCTCTTTTGGGCTGGTGGTTGGCCAACGGGATATACTTGTTTACCAATGCTAACCTCATTTTGCAAAACATGTGCAAATAGCATCAACCCCAACGTTGCACCACGGGCTCATTGGGGAGCAATGGGCACAGCAGGAGGGAGCCACGGGCCAATTGGCTGCCACTGGGCGTGGGAGCAATTCGCTACGGGCCCGGTGGCGCCTTCCTGAGCACAGTTTCCCGTGCAGCAGCAAGGCGCCACGGGCCCGTAGGCGCCTTCCTGAGCACAGTTTCCCGTGCAGCAGCAAGGCGCCACGGGCCCGTAGGCGCCTTCCTGAGCACAGTTCCCCGTGCAGCAGCAATGCGCCACGGGCCCGTTGGCGAGGAGCAGCGCACTGGTATTTGGGATGTTACTTACTCTGGTTCGATTAGATAAAATTAAAAAAAAAAAATCGAATCAAACCAATTATTGATAATAGTATATTATTATTTTCAATAATACAGGGAGATTAAACCATAATCAAATTCAAAATATTTCAATTAAATTTTAGAATATTAGAAATAAGGTGTGAAAAATTAAAAAATCCACTAAAAAACCCAACCAAACGAACCGAATCAGATCGGTTCGATCAAAATCAATTTTTATCCGAATCGATTCGAACCGGTTCGATTTGATGTCAAATCGAGAGGTAGAGGTGGAGAGGGGGCTAACAAGCTTATTTGCAGGCTATACCGATGCCCACGTATGGCCTAGCGCATGCCCAGGCCCCGGCCTTGCTGGCCCCCCCAGGGGGGTGACTACCCACACCCCCCTAAAGAGCCTTAGGAACAAGTTGAGCTGTGGCAGGAGGAGACATCACAATGTCTCAGGTGACACACCCCCCCTAAAAAATTCAATTTTAGGTATTTTGACCTGAATTTTTGCAGATACCTTTAGAAAAATGTGATCTAATTTTACAAAAATTTTGAGAATTTT
>NW_025215481.1:910630-913130 GCF_001659605.2 Manihot esculenta | reverse complement strand
TTCAAAGGCAAAAATACTGCTGAAGCCACACCCAAAAGCAAAGAGGGTCCTCCAAAGAAGTGGAAGTCTAAGGAGGGACAAAAGGAGGGGAATTTCAAGGGATGGAAGAAACCCGAGAGGCCTCCCATGAAATGCTTCCTATGTGATGGGCCACATCGGGTCTATGACTGCCCAAAACGCAACACCCTCTCGGCCATAGTTACCGAGAAAGAATCCAATCAGCAGCTAAAGGAGGGTGCCAGCATGGGCTCTTTACAATTGGCAGCCGTGGCAGCCAAACCAGCCAAGACAACTGAAGCTCCAGCCAAGCACAAAGGCAGACTATTTGCTCCTGTGTGCATGAAGGGACAAATGTTGCAGGCCTTGGTTGATACTGGTGCCTCGGACAATTTCTTGAAAGTGGAGGCAGCGGAGAAACTGGGCATACCATTCCAAAGGGAGACGGGCTGGCTAAAGGCGGTAAATTCACAACCAACTCCCACACATGGAGTAGCACACGATGTCCCAGTAAAAATTGGTGAGTGGTCTGGAACTCTTGACTTTTCCATTGTCACCATGGATGACTACTCTTGTGTGCTTGGAATGGATTTCATGGATAGAGTGAAGGCTATCACCATCCCCTTCACCAATAGCATGTGCATCTTAGAAGGGGACAACACTTGCACTGTCTCATTGGTGAGAGGGAAGGCTGGCACCAGCACCCTTTCTGCCCTCCAGCTTTCCAAAGGCGTAAAGAGGTCTGAGCCAACCTACTTGGTGGCATTGAAAGAGGGTGATGAGCAGCCCCCTGCGCCGGAATTGCCTACTGCCATCAAGCAAGTCCTGGACGAATTTTCTGATGTTATGCCACAGGAGTTGCCCAAGAAACTCCCACCAAAAAGGGAGGTTGATCATCACATCGAGCTGGAGCCTGGGGCAAAACCACCTGCTGGAGTTCCTTACAGAATGGCACCTCCCGAGCTTGAAGAGCTCCGCAGACAGTTGAAAGAGTTGCTGGATGCTGGGTATATCCAGCCCTCCAAAGCTCCTTACGGTGCACCGGTCCTCTTTCAAAAGAAAAAGGACGGCTCTCTTCGAATGTGCATTGACTATCGGGCTTTGAACAAAGTGACTGTGAAGAACAAGTATCCCATTCCACTCATAGCCGATTTATTCGATCAGCTTGGTGAGGCTCGTTGGTTCTCAAAGCTGGATCTTCGGTCAGGCTATTATCAAGTCAGAATTGCGGAAGGCGATGAGCCGAAGACAGCATGCGTTACAAGGTACGGGTCCTATGAATTCAGAGTCATGCCCTTCGGTCTAACCAACGCTCCTGCCACGTTTTGCACTTTGATGAACAAAGTGTTCCAGCCCTTCCTGGATCGCTTTGTGGTGGTCTATCTGGATGACATAGTAGTGTATAGCAGAACGTTGGATGAGCATGCCAAACACTTGAAGCAAGTCTTCAAGGTATTGAGGGACAATGAGCTTTATGTGAAGAAGGAGAAATGCTCCTTTGCACAACAAGAGATCCCTTTCTTGGGGCACATCGTCGGGCAAGGCAAGATTAGAATGGACAGCTCTAAGGTCCGTGCCATTCAAGAATGGGAGCCACCGAAAAGGGTGCCTGAGTTGAGATCTTTTCTTGGCCTTGTGAACTATTACCGACGGTTCATCAAGGGATATTCTGCCATTGCTGCACCCCTCACTGACATGTTGAAGAAGAACAAACCATGGAAGTGGGATGCCCGAAGTCAAAGTGCGTTTGAAGCATTGAAAAAGGCTGTTATGGAAGAACCAGTACTGGCTTTGCCAGATTATTCTAAGCCTTTTGAGGTACACACGGATGCCTCTGATTTCGCAATTGGGGGAGTCTTAATGCAAGAAAGGCATCCGATCGCATATGAGAGCCGCAAGCTGAATGAGACCGAAAGAAAATACACCGTACAGGAGAAGGAGATGACCGCTGTGGTCCACTGCCTTCGAACTTGGCGACACTATCTGTTGGGTTCCAAGTTCATGGTAAAGACTGATAATGTGGCCACAAGTTATTTTCTCACGCAGAAAAAGCTCTCCCCAAAACAAGGCCCGTTGGCAAGCCTTCTTGGCAGAATTTGATTTTCTGATGGAGTACAAGCCTGGACGGGCCAATCTAGTTGCTGATGCCCTCAGCAGGAAGGCAGAGCTAGCTGCTACTGCCACCCAACCCAGCTCTTCCCTCCTAGATCGCATCAAGGAAGGAATGATGCATGACGATCAAGCCAAGCAGCTGGTGGAGCTAGCAAGGCAAGGGAAAACAAGGAGGTTCTGGCTGGATGAGGGCTTGGTCCGAACCAAAAAGGGCAGTATCTTTGTGCCAAGGTGGGGAGGCTTAAGGAAAGAGATCATGAGGGAGTGCCACGACTCCCTTTGGGCAGGCCACCCTGGGGCCAGGAGAACTATGGCCTTGCTGGAGCGTGCTTACTACTGGCCCAGGATGTTTGATGATGTTGAGCTATATGTAAAAACCTGCCTGGTCTGT
>NW_025215481.1:883130-885630 GCF_001659605.2 Manihot esculenta | reverse complement strand
CTGAAACAGCATGCTTCAGTTCCTCAAACGCCTTTTGACATTTCTCATTCCAATCCCATGGAATGTTCTTCTTCAGCAAATCAGTCAAGGGGGCTGCCCTTTTTGAATACCCCTTGATAAATCTACGGTAGTAGTTCACCAGCCCAAGGAACGACCGCAACCCAGAAACGGTCTTTGGTGGTTCCCAGTCCATGATTGCCCTTACCTTGGACGAATCCATGCTAATCTGGCCTCCCGCAATCTTGTGTCCCAAAAACATTACTTCTGGTTGTGCAAACGAGCACTTTTCTGGCTTCACATATAGCTCATTTTCACGCAAAGTTTGGAACACAAGTCTAAGATGCTGAACATGATCTTGTAAGGACTCGCTATAAACAACAATATCGTCTAAATAGACTACCACGAACTTGTCCATGTATGGGTGAAAAATTTTATTCATCAATGTACAGAAAGTGGCTGGTGCATTGGTTAAACCAAATGGCATTACAAGGAATTCATATGAACCATACCTTGTAACACATGTGGTTTTCTCTTCATCTCCTTCAGCAATGCGTACTTGCCAATACCCGGAACGCAAATCCAGCTTTGAGAACCACTGAGCTTTGCCCAATTTGTCAAACAAATCATCTACCAATGGTATAGGATATTTGTTCTTGATGGTTACCTTGTTCAAAGCCCGATAGTCAATGCACATTCGTAGGCTTCCATCATGTTTCTTTTGGAACAACACTGGGGCACCGTAGGGCGCCTTTGATGGCCGAATGTACCCCGCATCCAGCAGCTCCTTAAGCTGTTTCTTCAGTTCATCAAGCTCCGGGGGTGCCATTCGATAAGGTACCATGGCAGGAGGTTTAGCACCAGGCTCCAATTCAATGGCATGATCCACGCCTCTCCTTGGTGGTAATTTCTTGGGCAGCTCAGGTGGCATTACATCCGTAAATTCATCCAAAATTGACACAATTTCATTAGGGACAGCAAGTGAATTAGGAATCATACCTTCTTCCTTGTAGGCCACAAGGTATGTTTCCTCTCCTTTCTTTATTCCCTTTGAAACTTGCATTGCTGATAGCATTCCTGTACCAACTGGAATTCGTTCAACAGCAACTCTGTAATCCATGCCGCCACTTCTGAATTGAATACACCCATCTTCAGTGAAGGATAGAGGCAGTACTCTTTCCATGAAATCCAGTCCGATCACCATGTGATAGTCCTTCAGCTCGACCACGTTCAGATTAATACTCCCACGCCAAGAGCCAATCTCTATGGGAACACCATGTGCTATACCTAGCAATGGTTTGGCTGGTTGATCCACAGCTCTCATCCAGCCTGTTTCCTTGGACAGCTTCAGTCCCATTTGGGCAGCCACATCACTGGACACCAAATTCTGATTGGCGCCACTGTCCAGCAGTGCCTTGGTGTTGAATCCATTCACCTTGGCAGTAACATACATAAGAGCCTTCCCTGGTTGAGGCTTTAAGTCAACAATAGCCTTGGCAACACTTCCAGCAGCTTGGTTGTTTGCCTTGGCCTGCACAGCATTTATGATGTGCATCGAACCCAATTGTGCCTTTTCCCCTTGTGCTTGCTGCTGTGAAGCATCATAACTTGCAGCTATAGCATTCATCTTAGCACGATTGGGGCAGTCCCGCATGAAGTGAGGTCCATCACAAAAGAAACAATTTCGTTTGGGCTTGAAAGGTTCTTTGCTGGACTCACCTTGTTGCTGCTTCCCTTTCCAACCATGGGTGAATTTGGCAGACTTCTCTCCCTTATAAGGTTTGCTTGCCCCATTTTTGTCGTTGTGGAATTTCTTCTTCCCCTTATCATTCTTCGAAGATTCTTTGGAGAATTCCACCAGGGATTCTGCCACCGCAATGGCAGAAGTCAGATTCTGGACTCCCCGTCGCTTCAACTCCTGTTCAGCCCACCTTTGCAACCCATCCAGAAAGTAGAGCAACTTCACATCTTCAGGCAGTTGTGGGGTTTCCAGCATCAAGGAAGAGTACTCCCGGATATACTCCTTAATCGACCCCGTTTGCTTCAGATTTCGGAGTTTCTTCATGGCCAACTCCTTCGCATTTTCAGGGTAGAATTGCCTTTTGAATTCTTCCTTGAATGCCTCCCACGTTTCTAAGGCAGCTTGCCCACTTTCTGTTTCAGCACAACGATACCTCCACCAAAGGGCAGCATCATGCTCAAAATAAAGGGTGCAAGTGTTAATCTTTTCAACAGGATCATCCAGATGGATAGCACCGAAATATTTCTCCATATGCCAAATAAAATTATCAAATTCTTTAGCATCACGCTTACCTCCATATTTCGGTGGTTCGGGAACTTTGATTTTATGGGCAGTAGCAACAGCTGGAACACCAGTAGAGAAGGCAGCCTTGCACAGATTAATATCCCCCCTGGCTTCTCTTAGCTCATCACGCAGGGACAGCACTTCAGCTTGCATAGTGCTCTTAAATTCCTCCATTGAATTACGAACAGAATCCATGAA
>NW_025215481.1:838130-840630 GCF_001659605.2 Manihot esculenta | reverse complement strand
TGTTCTTCTTCAACATGTCAGTGAGGGGTGCAGCAATGGCAGAATATCCCTTGATGAACCGTCGGTAATAGTTCACAAGGCCAAGAAAAGATCTCAACTCAGGCACCCTTTTCGGTGGCTCCCATTCTTGAATGGCACGGACCTTAGAGCTGTCCATTCTAATCTTGCCTTGCCCGACGATGTGCCCCAAGAAAGGGATCTCTTGTTGTGCAAAGGAGCATTTCTCCTTCTTCACATAAAGCTCATTGTCCCTCAATACCTTGAAGACTTGCTTCAAGTGTTTGGCATGCTCATCCAACGTTCTGCTATACACTACTATGTCATCCAGATAGACCACCACAAAGCGATCCAGGAAAGGCTGGAACACTTTGTTCATCAAAGTGCAAAACGTGGCAGGAGCGTTGGTTAGACCGAAGGGCATGACTCTGAATTCATAGGACCCGTACCTTGTAACGCATGCTGTCTTCGGCTCATCGCCTTCCGCAATTCTGACTTGATAATAGCCTGACCGAAGATCCAGCTTTGAGAACCAACGAGCCTCACCAAGCTGATCGAATAAATCGGCTATGAGTGGAATGGGATACTTGTTCTTCACAGTCACTTTGTTCAAAGCCCGATAGTCAATGCACATTCGAAGAGAGCCGTCCTTTTTCTTTTGAAAGAGGACCGGTGCACCGTAAGGAGCTTTGGAGGGCTGGATATACCCAGCATCCAGCAACTCTTTCAACTGTCTGCGGAGCTCTTCAAGCTCGGGAGGTGCCATTCGGTAAGGAACTCCAGCAGGTGGTTTTGCCCCAGGCTCCAGCTCGATGTGATGATCAACCTCCCTTTTTGGTGGGAGTTTCTTGGGCAACTCCTGTGGCATAACATCAGAAAACTCGTCCAGGACTTGCTTGATGGCAGTAGGCAATTCCGGCGCAGGGGGCTGCTCATCACCCTCTTTCAATGCTACCAAGTAGGTTGGCTCAGACCTCTTTACGCCTTTGGAAAGCTGGAGGGCAGAAAGGGTGCTGGTGCCAGCCTTCCCTCTCACCAATGAGACAGTGCAAGTGTTGTCCCCTTCTAAGATGCACATGCTATTGGTGAAGGGGATGGTGATAGCCTTCACTCTATCCATGAAATCCATTCCAAGCACACAAGAGTAGTCATCCATGGTGACAATGGAAAAGTCAAGAGTTCCAGACCACTCACCAATTTTTACTGGGACATCGTGTGCTACTCCATGTGTGGGAGTTGGTTGTGAATTTACTGCCTTTAGCCAGCCCGTCTCCCTTTGGAATGGTATGCCCAGTTTCTCCGCTGCCTCCACTTTCAAGAAATTGTCCGAGGCACCAGTATCAACCAAGGCCTGCAACATTTGTCCCTTCATGCACACAGGAGCAAATAGTCTGCCTTTGTGCTTGGCTGGAGCTTCAGTTGTCTTGGCTGGTTTGGCTGCCACGGCTGCCAATTGTAAAGAGCCCATGCTGGCACCCTCCTTTAGCTGCTGATTGGATTCTTTCTCGGTAACTATGGCCGAGAGGGTGTTGCGTTTTGGGCAGTCATAGACCCGATGTGGCCCATCACATAGGAAGCATTTCATGGGAGGCCTCTCGGGTTTCTTCCATCCCTTGAAATTCCCCTCCTTTTGTCCCTCCTTAGACTTCCACTTCTTTGGAGGACCCTCTTTGCTTTTGGGTGTGGCTTCAGCAGTATTTTTGCCTTTGAATGGCTTTGTTGGACCCTTGCCCTTGTCCCCCTTTTTATACTCAACAAGGGATTCTGCTATGGAGATAGCAGTGGCAAGGTCTTGAGCTCCTCTACGCTCAATCTCCATTTTAACCCAGTGCTGAAGCCCATCCATGAAGGCAATAGGGCCTCCTCATCGGGGTAGTTGGGGATTTCCAGAAGAATTTCAGAAAATTCTTTAACATAGTCGCGAATCGTACCTTTTTGAGAGAGCCTCCTTAATTTTGCCCTTGCTTCCTTGGCAGCATTGTCGGGGTAGAATTGGCGCTTCAGCTCCCGCTTGAAGTCTTCCCATGTGGCCATGGTGCATGTACCCTTCTCTATATCAGCCTGCCTCCTTCTCCACCAGACCATGGCAGTGTCAGCCAAGTACAACGGGGCATGATCAATTTTTCGGGCATCCTCCACGATCCCTGACGCCTTGAAGTACTGCTCTATGCTCCACAAAAAAGTTGTCAATATCCTTGGCATTGCGCGTCCCTTTAAACGCACTAGGCTTGGGCACTTCCACCCTTGCTGTAGGAGCTCCCAAGGTGGATGATGTGGCTGCCATTCCACCTTGGACTACCGCGGAGCGCATCAAGGTCATCTGCTCCTCAAGCTCCTTGATCTTCCATCATTCTATCCAATTCTGCCCGCAAGAATCGGTTTTCCCTCCCTATGGCAGCATTATCTTCGGCGTGGGCGTGCCTAAGAGACTCCGTCTCAACTTGCTAGCTTGTCGACGCGGAGTCGAGGCACCCTGTAACTCCTCTCGGAGCTCCTCCATCCT
>NW_025215481.1:835502-837130 GCF_001659605.2 Manihot esculenta | reverse complement strand
CCTTCGAACTTGGCGACACTATCTGTTGGGTTCCAAGTTCATGGTAAAGACTGATAATGTGGCCACAAGTTATTTTCTCACGCAGAAAAAGCTCTCCCCAAAACAAGCCCGTTGGCAAGCCTTCTTGGCAGAATTTGATTTTCTGATGGAGTACAAGCCTGGACGGGCCAATCTAGTTGCTGATGCCCTCAGCAGGAAGGCAGAGCTAGCTGCTACTGCCACCCAACCCAGCTCTTCCCTCCTAGATCGCATCAAGGAAGGAATGATGCATGACGATCAAGCCAAGCAGCTGGTGGAGCTAGCAAGGCAAGGGAAAACAAGGAGGTTCTGGCTGGATGAGGGCTTGGTCCGAACCAAAAAGGGCAGTATCTTTGTGCCAAGGTGGGGAGGCTTAAGGAAAGAGATCATGAGGGAGTGCCACGACTCCCTTTGGGCAGGCCACCCTGGGGCCAGGAGAACTATGGCCTTGCTGGAGCGTGCTTACTACTGGCCCAGGATGTTTGATGATGTTGAGCTATATGTAAAAACCTGCCTGGTCTGTCAGCAGGATAAAATAGAACAGCAAAGGCCAGCTGGGTTACTAGATCCTCTCCCAATTCCTGAGCGACCTTGGGAGAGTATCTCTATGGACTTCATCATCGGATTACCAAGGGTGAACGGGTACCGCAACATTATGGTAGTAGTCGACCGATTCAGCAAGTATGCGGTGTTCGTTGCACTACCAGAAAAATTCGATGCCAAAGATACAGCCCGACTCTTCTTTAAGGACGTGGTGAAGTATTGGGGAATACCACGGTCCATCATCAGTGATCGGGACACTCGGTTTGTGGGGAAATTTTGGTCAGAATTGTTCAAGATCTTGGGGACCGATCTCAATTTCTCTACAAGCTTCCATCCCCAAACAGATGGGCAAACTGAGCGAATAAATGCCTTGTTGGAGCTGTACCTGAGGCATTATGTTACTGCCAATCAGAAGAATTGGTTGGAGCTGCTGGATATCGCCCAATTCTCTTATAATCTGCAGAAGAGTGAATCAACCGGGGCAAGCCCGTTTGAACTAGCAACGGGACAGCAGCCACTTGCACCTTACGACATGATAGTGCCATACAGGGGAAAAAGTCCAGGTGCCTTTCGTTTTGCCAAAGCTTGGAGAGAAAAGCTTGAGCTAGCAAAAGCATCTTTGGCAAAAGCAGCCAAAAAGATGAAAAAGTGGGCTGACTTAAAGAGAAGACATCGAGAGTTTGAGGAAGGAGATCTTGTTATGGTGAAACTCCTCCCTCAAACCATCCGAAATTATAAAAAGATCCACAAAGGACTGCTACGGAGGTACGAGGGACCATTCCCAGTAGAAAAACGAATTGGGAAGGTGGCCTATCGGGTCAAGTTGCCACACTACTTGGAGTGCCATCCAGTATTTCATGTGAGCTTTCTGAAGCCCTATTATCCGGATGAAAGTGATCCAAGCCGGAATAAGTCACAAAGAGCACCAACCGCAGTCTCAACCGTCTTGGATCACGATGTTGAAGCCATCCTAGCCCATAGGCAAATACCGCAGAGGGGGTCTCATGCAGCATACAAAGAATACTTGGTAAAATGGAAGGGGCTCCCCGATGCTGAGGCGAGCTGGG